>NC_140967.1:26119363-26316863 GCF_056783735.1 Eptatretus burgeri | reverse complement strand
ACCAAATCCAATCGATTTGTCCTTGCCACACACCGAACCTGTCCACCAAGTTTCGTCTGAATACATCCATAACCTTTTGAGATGAACAGACAAATAGACAGACAGTGGTGAAAACATAATCTCCATCCACCTTAGGTGGCAGAAGTAATGAACAAAAGTAAGACTGCATGTCCTGAAGCTCACCTGGATCAGGAGCAAGTCACTCAACCCCCCTCCCCCCCCCCCCACAGACCTCCTTCGACCCTAATTTTTTTTTTAATGCCATGAGCAAACTTTGGTACATTATGGGTGATGAAGGATGCAGACAACTTTCATCGAAATCATGTGTGTAGTTTCAGAGAAGAGAGCAAATACCTAGTTTGGGGGGAGGGGGTCAACCAACCTCCCTCCCCCTCCCACAGACCCACTGAATGAGCGCAGATTTTGATGTAGTCAATACACCTTCATTAAACATCAGATATGAACCCAGTGGCCAAGTTTCATCAAAATTGTTTGTTTGGTAATCAAGTGATAATGACAATGCCTGGTGTTGGCTTAATGGTTAGTGTGCTGGGCTCAGGATCCCAGGATCCTGAGTTGAAATCCCACTCGGATGTTGAATTAATACCAGGTGGGGTTGACCGCCTGTCGTCATTCCGAGGTCAGCAAAATGAGTGCCAGCTTGCTGGTATCCTGTGTCGGAGTGGCGACCCGTCCAGGGTTGTGCCCAATAGCCAAGGAGACTGTTTTGGCAGCACCAATGCTCTGCACAGAGTATGCACCCAATGAATGGATGCATGGATAATGACTGAAGTGTTGACAGACTCACTGATTGACTGACCTGCGGACACTGCTCGATCGCATAAGCTCACCTGACTAAAGTCCAGGTGAGCTAAAAATGGTAGTGCTTTTGACCATTTCCCCTCCCCCCTCAAGCAATACATTCATCTTTCCTTCCCTCCTCAAACTAGAATTATATCCTCCAAACTAATCTTAGTTTTGCTCCCCTGTCCTTTCCAACTGCCATTTTCTCCTCTTTACTTCCCTCTCACCCTCCTCCCTCCCCATCCAACTTTACTTTTCTCATTATATTCCTCTGTTTACTTATGACTCCATCTTTGCTCTTTGCTTCTTTGGGTTCGTTCTTGGTCTTCCATTTGATGATGTTTTTATCATATCCTGAGGCTGTGTGGACTGTGCTTCCCCACTGACGGACCTCGGGTAGCTTGTGCATGTTGCTGCGTTTGAGCCTGGAGAGTAACTGCTGAAATCTATCTGTCCGGGTTCTTCCCGACATCTTTGTTCTTTCACATTTCTTTGTAATATTAATTTATTTATTTCATAATTCTCTTTATTCATTTTAATTCTTGCTTTTTCTTCTCTTTCATCTCTATTCCTTTCTTTCTTATCTGTCTGTCGAAGGAGAAGTGAATTATTGCAGAAAGTTTTCCGGAAGGCTCACTTGGCTGCACCTGGATGGGTTTGAGGGTAGTTGACCAGCAGCTGAAACCCGAATCCTATCCAGGTTCTATTCTGATGACTCCGTCTTTGCTCCTTACTTCTTCAGGTTCCTTCTTGGTCTTCCATTTGATTACCTCTGTATAATGGAGATGGTCTTTCTTCAGCTCTGAATAATAGTTATAAGAACAACATCTCACAGGGTTATTATTTCCTACGTGGATTTATTTTAAAAGCCTCTTGTTGCCTTTATGGTTTCGGTGGCTGACCTATCTTTGGGTCCTGAGTTTGAGCCCCTGTGCTGTCGTTAAGATAACACCAGTGGGTTGACTCACCCTGTCATCCTTCTGTAGTCGGCAAAATCAGTGCCAGCTTATTGGGAAGAATTCTCGTGTCCTGTGTTGGAGTGGCGCCCTTCTCGGATTGTGCCCTAAGACAAGGAAAGACTGCATTTGTCATGCGAAAAGAGTGATTCTTTTTCTTCTTATTTTAATCCAAAACCTTATTATTGTTAAACAGAGTAACTTTTATCAAGGTGAAGCATATATATATGAAATGCTGTTTGTGCTCTTCCCGCAGATGGGTGTCTGTCGAATCCCTGCTTCGAGGGTGTTAAATGCACCAGCTTTAATGATGGCAACTGGAAATGCTCTGCCTGCCCTCGGGGCTATCGTGGGAATGGTACAGTCTGTGAAGATGTGAACGAGGTACACTTGCTTCTTTTTTTTTTTTTCTTCTTCCAATTGTCTCCTTTACTCTTTCCAATAACTCACATTAGCAATGATTTGTTGAAAACGATTGCAAACGAATTTCTTTTTTTGGTTACCTTGGTTTTTACAGTGCGTGGAGGTTCAAGATGTCTGCTTCAACTACAATGGTGTCCACCGCTGTGAGAACTCTGAACCTGGGTTCCACTGCTTGCGCTGCCCCTTGAATTACATTGGTGACCAGCCATTTGGCATTGGACTTGCAGATGCCAAGAAAACTAAGCAGGCAAGATGCAGAAGATTGCTTTTGTCATACTCAATCAAAAAAATTATAGAATACAAATATAAATAGAATTTATGATAATGCACCTGTGTTTGCTTGGAACTGGTTTGAGGATTGAAAATTAGTAGCGTCCAGTGCAATAGAAAAAAAAGCATTGTATGATTATAATTAATTGTAAGTAATACACCAAGAACTGAACATGGTTTTTCATTTCAATTCCTTCTTTTTGAGGCATTAAGTTGAAAAATTCGATCCAGCCGGTACCACCCAAAAAATTCTGGACAGAACCCTCAGTGATTGCACGATCCAAGTGACGTCATCCCGGGAACGATTGTTTTAGTGCTGCTATGGATAGACATGCTGTTGTGCATTGTCAACGCACAGTTTCGGTGAACTGCGCTAAGAAATGACAACACGACTAGTTTTCGAATCGTTTCCGTCATGGAAGTGAATCTGAGGAAGTGTTTTCCGATATAGAATCTTGTGACTATTACGTTGTAGTCGGTGCTGTAGAGCCAATTATGCCATACATGCGTGAACGTGAGGTGGAAAGCGGAGGTCATCGATGATGAAATACCAGGTAGTCATAAACAATCGGGGGAGACTTAGAAGAGAGACTCCGCAATAATAACTGGTAAGTGTTATTGATCTATAAATCATTGATCTGAGTTAGAACGGTCGAGTTAAGTAGTATTATGATGAAACAGTTTTCTGTCATTCCTGTAGTTATGAAAAATTAAGCACACTCATTTTAAAGCAAAGGCCGAGATTATGCAATTATCATTTAACATCACGTGAGTCGAGCTTGCGTACAGTTTACGAAGATTCTCATGGGGCTGTCTTCGTCAGTCGGCCTTGCGTGTGGTTTATATCCTGTGACCTACGAGTCGAGACCGTGGCCTGAGGCCGACTCACATTTTTTCACTCCCCAGGGCTTTTAAAGCTCATGATCTTGTTGGCACGATTGCCAAGCGCTAAATTTGGTCTCTGGCACACTGCGAACCTGAACTCATTGAAGAGCAAAAGGGAATAGAGCAGCGTATATATGTGAGCACGAGTGTGCCGAGTGTCAATACCTTGCGCACACGAAGCGAAAAGTGGGGTTAAGCAATTGGTTCATGTCCGTCTGTCCTTCAAACGTCCGTTTATGATTGAGGAACAACTTATTTATATTAAATGTTATATTTTGAACATGAATCGGAAAATAACGCTGCCGTTGAACAATACTTTGTCTCTGAAATTGTTCTGATCGCACATGTGCAGAGAGGATTTTCACGCTGTCTGCCTGCCTTGCAGTCAAACAAAGTTGAAAATCATTCCAAACAGGAAACTTAGTTTTTAGCGATGTCATACAGGACACAAACAACAGGCACGGATAACGAATGTAATGCGTTCGATAGGGTGGTGTAAACACTGGAGAAAACGGTGGAAAAACTCAGAATTAATTTTTATTTACACCTTTAAACCTCTTTTTGAATTTAATTATATACTTGAAGACCATATCACAACAAATCACCTTCATCGTACTTCCACAAACCTTGAAATATATTGATATATAGCACGAGAGAGAGTGGCATGTGGGAGTGTGCATATCAAGTGAAGAAGAGTCTGTCAATATGGCTACATATGATGCTGATGTCATGTTCATGGGGATTTATTTAGATAATTAATTAACATGGGCCGTTAACACAATAACCCCTTCATACCCTCCAACATCATCTCCATCAACTCATCTTTATCGTCGCCATCATAAACATCAGCGGTGCCACGCTTCCAGCATTGATGCAACCAACAGCCACAGGCCGTGTATGAAATAATACTTTATTTTATATTCGTAACAACTTTTATTCATGAAAATGAAGAGCACAAAAACAATGGACGACCATGTTAATTAAGAACACAGTTTGGACAAATGTTAAAGTTGAAGACCCTAACCCTGTTGTTCCCCAATTACCCCACTTCTGGTCATGCTGATCATGGAAAGTAAAATTGAAGTGGAGAGAAGGAAGGGTGGTCAACATATGTGCCTTGACACATCTACATGGCTGTAAAATGCTTACACACTGTAAGCTTCCATCGCCTGGGAGGGAGTGAAGAAAGGAGGGAATGAGGAAGAATATGTGAAGGAAAATGAGGGTGTGATCAGTGATGTTCATTGCGAGGGAAGGGGAGGGTGGCTGTCAAAACAACCGAATAAATCGTTCACACGCGAACCATCATGGCACTCGTGAATTTTGATGTTAAAAAGTAAATTGTTCCGAGCTAATTCAGCATTTCATTTCTTCCTATAGTGGAAGACAAAATCGCTATTGTGGAGTGCGCGTGGGCACTATGCAGTTATACATACACTTCCAGATGTAAGAGCGTTCCTGGGATGACATCAAGGGTCACATGATGTTCTCCATCGTATTTTGGGTGCGGGGAAATAGGGGTACAGAACGCATCGGAAATGCACTAGAATTTTTGTTGCAAAGTTTTTATCCAAGGAAACGGCGACAAACAGGTGTTTCGAGAAACCAAATTTATTATTATTTTTTTATTATTATTATCATTTTGCACTGGACATCAAACCAATCTGGGACAACAATTTTGAACACCGCATGAGGGCCAGATTGAAACCACAATGTACCACTGAACTTGTTCTTGCTCTGGAGGAGGAATGGTACCCCAATTACACCTGATATTTGGTACAAAGTGTTAGTGGGCAGTGATTCTATGAGAAATCATATCAATGGTTGTGAATTACCAAGGCTGCAAATTTTATTGCCTGTCTCAATTATTTTGATAGTACATCGTGCATTTGACACGATGAGCCCGATATTTATATAGATGGAGCCGATTATTCCCTTGCCTGCAGGTTTGTGAGCCTCGGAATCCGTGCAAGGATGGTTCACACAAATGTCACAAGTTCGCACGATGCATTTATCTCGGGCGCTTTACCAGTTCACTGTACAAGTGCGAGTGCCGAACGGGCTACGCCGGGGACGGGAAAATCTGCGGAGAAGATTCAGATCTGGACGGTTGGCCCAACGACGATTTGAAGTGTGTTGCGAATGCGACATACCACTGTCATAAGGTGTGTCACAATGCGGAGTCAATATTGATCATTGTCTTGTGATGTTCATCATGTTAAATCGTTTGTTTCTTTCTTTTAATTTGTTATTGCGTTGGCTGAGAGTTTTGAACTGAACGTTTTTTTCAAGTCATGGTATCGAAAATCATATTTATATGATAAAAAAAGTGTTCTGATATCACTTTCCCAGAAAGAACATTCCATACATTGACAACTAACTCTCTTTGGGACATACCCCTGTCTTATTTCCATTCTAACCCTCTTATTCACTCTTAAACTATGTCCCCTAGTCCTGTCACTGTCTATCTTGGTAAAACAACAACTCTCCTGTATATATTTTATCTCCACTCTTCATTACCTTGTAATGGCCTCCTTTCCAACATAAATATCTACCAACATTCCTCAGATAATGACAATAGTGTTATAATAGCAGAAGACCAGATCTTCAAGACAGCTGTCCACCACCATCTCAAATCATCCCCAATGCAAAACCATGATATTTTCTACCCCCGTTAACTCACCCCCCCCCCCCAAACTTCTTCCAAACTTCCAGTTTTTCCTTCCAGAGAGTCTGCTTCTGTATCCATCTGATCTTGTCCACCCTATGCATCCTCCCCTACCACCTACCACTCATTCCTCCCCGCTTCCCTTATTTGTCCAAGTCTTCCTCTATTTTATCCTTCAACCCTGCTGTTGGTGGATCCCCCCATCTTTCAAATGTTCCTTTTGTTCTGTTGTGTCCTTATTCATTCAGTGTTCTAGCTCTTCCATGAGCCTTGACTTTGTTTACATAAAATAATACCATCGCCAATTTCAGGTGGTGTGTGAATCATTGTCATAAATGGAAAATTGGTTGGTGCATTCCAATTATACAAAGACAAATGTGTATATAGAGAGTATATGGCAGCAAACAACAACTGCATGTTAACCTCAAGGAGACACAGGTCAAAGTGTATTTGCTACTATTCTCAGCACAGCCACAGGCCAGGCAGCCATGTCACTAGTCGACGCACTTGAGATGCTGATCTCTCACTTGCTTTGGTGAGCATTTTGAAATGAATATCAGTTTAAGTTACCCCCCCCCCCCAAGGTAACCCTTTGCCAAGTCTCTGAAAGCTGAGACAGAGTTTGATAAAACTAAAATTTGATATATGTATTTTTCTTTTCGCTCTCATGCAAACCTTAGATCTCCCATTGGAAGACAGAGTTGATATTTCATTAAGTTGAAAACAGGTTTGGGAGATTTTCATTGTCGATCTTGTGGGAAAAATTTAGGAACGATGTTTTTTTTTTCTTTCTTTTTCACCGGTCTGTGTCTGAGAATCTCTCAAAAGCCAGACAGTAGCGACTTTGGGCTAACTAACGGAATGCAGAGAGGGAGAGGCGTAAAGCTGCAACATTAGCGGGGTGACCATGCATGAAAAAGGAAAGGTTAACAAATTCCTCGGGGATGGAGTTTTGCTAAGCTGGCTGGGCTGGAGGGAGGGAAGGGAACAGCAGGTGAGTTTTCTTCCACCTGATGCTGCCAACCTTGAGTGACGTTTCCAGATATTCTTTGTCACATAAAACTATCATCAGAAACTTCAACTTACAATAATTGGGTCTCAAACCTGAACTTGCGCTTTTAAAAGCTGCACACCTCATTCAGTTTAGTTTAGTTTTTTTTTTTTTTCATCGACTGCAATAATTTAATTACATTGCTGCGACATCCCAGTGCATATTTGGAATGTGTGCTCTTTCGCAGGACAATTGTCCTGATTTGCCGAATTCGGGACAAGAAGATAATGACAAGGATGGAATGGGAGATGCCTGTGATCCGGATGATGACAATGATCGACTTCCAGATGTCAGGGTGAGGTTTCGTTTCCTTCCACTGTTAGAGATATACACCATCTGATTGTAGCAATTTTGTCATAAAATATAATACAAGCCATTCTCGATGGGGAATACTGCAAAGGTTTAGGCTTTTATTGGATGAACAAGTATTGAGATTTTTATCCCCATGTTTTTTGAAAAAGACGGGGGGATATTGTAATCGGCTCTGTCCGTCCGTCCATCTCTCCGTCTGTCACACTATCTCCTCCGAAATTGTTGGGCATAAATTCACCAAACTTAGTAGTTATGACCACCACATGGCATGAAAATGCAAAAGCAGTGTCATTTTGGGCCCTGCCTCCTAGGGTGGAGTCAAAAGGTGAAACGACGAAAAATGCAATTACGGCACATTTTAAAATGAAACTTTGTATTATGCAATCAACTTTTGGATAAGCATTAAATATGTAACGATTTTTTTTCGATTTGACCCCTGGTTCATTCCCCAGAGGGTTGGGACTTCGGGTCATAGGGCTCAAAATTGGGGTAAAAAAATTTAAACTCAAAATTTGATTTTGGATCATTCATTCCCAGTGGACCTTTTAGCCATCTTTCAAGTTTGCTTTATGTTGGAAGCATTGGTATTTACTATAGCATGCCATTGACTTTGCTCCAGCTTAATTGTTATGAAGAACTGAGATAGCAATTGATCATTCGGCAGCAGTATTTAGAATTTATATTCTAAGCTTCTGGAAACCAAGCTCGTCTCGGGGCATTTTCCATGTCATTGTTAGATTTGTTAGTAAAAAGCCAGCTGGCTTATTAACGGCCTTTCGGATTGAGATGAGATGATATGCTTGTCCCGGTCTACACGTGATGCCATTCCACACTTTGTAGTTGAATGTTAATAGTCTCAGGGCAACTTGTAATGAGCACTATAATGATCCCTAGGAAAAAAAAAAGTAGCACCATGACCCAAAAAGGTCAAACCCTCTGAGCGCAAAGAAGAACCATGTGGCGGGGGATAAAAACAAGCTCAAATGAGCTAAGATCCTCGTCCTCTTAATGATGACGTCATAAAAACGAATATGACGTCACTTGATGTATCAGGTTTGCGATAAATTATCTGTGCTAATGCCCGGCTTGATTCCCGCAAACAAAATTCAAACAGCTTGCCTAGTTTCGGAGATAATGGTAGAGGCGATTGCCATTAGTGGCGATATTGTGACGTCAATTTTTTTAAGAAGAATTTCCAAAATCGGAGATGGTTACTGCCTGCGTGTGGGCTTTCTGCATATGCATGGCAAGTTTCACGAAGATCCGATGAAAACTCTGGGTTGTGAAGCAAAAAATGGCAAAAAATAGGAATGACGTCATAAAAATTGACATGACGTCATAGTGATGTATCATATGTGCGGTAATTCATCTCTGCTAATGCCCTGTTCGATTCCCGCAAACAGAATTCAAAAAGCTTGCCTGGTCTCGGAGATAATTTTTTTGGCGATTTCCATTAGCGGAAATATTTTGACGTCATAACTTTTTTTTCTCGGAGGAATTTTCAAAATCGGAGATGGTTCCTGTCTGCACAGGGGATTTTGACATATATATGCCAAGTTTCAGGAAGTTTCGATGAAAACTGTAGGCTGTGAAACAAAAAAGTCCACAAGAAGAAGATGAAGAACAACAGCGTGAGTAAGACTTCGAGATCCTCCACGAGGATCTAAAAAAAGGTTAAAGAGCAATCGGTTTGAAGAACAATCATTTTTGATGTGAAGTGTTATAAAGATGATTTCATGCATGTACCTCATAAAATTTCAATGATGTGATGGAACCAGGGCAGTGTTTTATTGGAGCTTTTTAAAAAGGGCAGAACAAGCGATCATTGTGTCGTAAAACGTAGGTTCACTGTATATCTGGAATAGTTGGACTTGAGACAAGTAAGAACTTGTCTGATGTCCAACCACTCCAATATTTTATTTAATGCTTCAATTTGCTTCAACCTTTTCATGGCAAGGACTCATAATTTACAACTTTGACAATTGGCTGACTCGTGGTGTTGAATGCCACCTGCAGAGCTTACGAACCACTTACTGTGGACTGGAAAAATGTAGCTTCGTTTATAGTGCGTAGAAAAATGTGCAAGAGACAAATTGCTTCAAGTCTTAAAATTTCTGAAGAATGTGCAATCACATTGTGTTCTCGAAGTATTTATTTATTTGCTTTTTTGAGGATGGACCATCTCACATTTGTCTTACATTGACGCTTCATTTGCAGGATAACTGTCCGCTGCAGTTTAACCCAGCGCAGTATGATTACGATCGTGACAACGTGGGTAATCGTTGTGACAATTGTCCCTACAACGTGAACCCGTCGCAAACGGACACAGATGGAGATGGTCACGGAGACGCCTGTGATGACGATATTGATGGAGATGGTAATTTTCAGGCCTCACCTCTCCATTTTTCACACTCTACGTATGCTCTGTGGGGGAGGGGAGGGGTAAAGGAGTTGGGGTTGGCCAAAATGTTTTCACGTTTTAAAAACGTTTTGGAGCCAAGGATATGATTTCTAATCAATGGCAGAGGAAAGTTTTACCCAGCGCTGCCATAATAGTACAGAGAAGAGGACAAATATCTGCTGAGTTTTTCTGGCACTGGACCATTCGTGGCTGGGGGGGGGGGGAGGAGGAGGGGGGAAGAGGGGAAACATCTTCATTTTCCCTCATATAATATTAACCGTCTATCAAAGCAAAGGGCCAAAAGCAGCAAGAATGTCTATTCGACATTGCACCTGAAATTTAGGAAAATAAAAGTTCAACGTAAATATCTTGAACCTTTATTTCCATAAATTTGTGACGTTCTGGTTCTGGGTCGGAGTGTGTTGTACGTTGGTTCATACCTGCCTCCTTGAAGTTCATCAAAGCTGAATTTTCCACATCGGACCCATCATGGCTATCGAGTGCAGCCTGTGGCTGCTGGTTGCATCATTGTTTGGGACGCGGCTTTTTGCCGCTGATGCAGTGTCCCCTTACCAGTACACTGGTGCTCATTTTGCCGACCTCGGAAGGATGGCAGGCTGAGTCAACCCCCTGGTGTATTAATTCAGCGGCCCAACGGGGCTTGAACTCAGGATCCTAGGATCCCAAGCCGCCGCCCGAGCCACGAAGCCAACACCAGGCTTACGGATCCATCATGTCTTTGTGTTATTGTTTCATCGTTGTGCTGTTTGTCGTTTTCATCCAATTTCTGTCTTAACTGGACCTTGTTAAGGTGTATTATGAAATTTGTCTCCACGTGAGTGTCTGGCCTATCCTCAAGGCCTCAGCTGATGAGTGTGCCCATTCTGTTTTTCTTTATCATAAGTGTACTCCTTTCAAAAACTTAATTGAACTTCAAAACGAATCACAAACTCATTCTGCCTGTTATTTCCTTCCTTCATCCATTCTTTATCTCTTCCATTCTCAATGCCTCAAGATTGAACGAATTTGCTTCTTTCTTTAAAAAAAAAACTTTAAAGAACATTTTGAAATTCTTCATTTTCCATTTCTCCGCCAGGAACACCCCCACGTCTCTTTCATCTCAATCGATTCCTCTTCTTCAACACACCCTTTTTTCCCCAAATTTGTTGATTGGCAAATGCTCCTTCCATCGACCATCCCTCCTTCCTAACAAAACGACTTTCCTCCATGCTTTCAATAACCCCTCATATCATCCTTCTCACGATATCTGTCTTCATGTATCAAAATTGGGGATCACCGAGAAGTCCAGTCCTGCAGACATTGTCCGCACATGACCACCAACTCTCCTCTACATCAATTAATGGTGTCACACTTCTCCACGTCAGTACCCTCCACCTCATTGTCATCTTCATGCTCGCATCCTCCCATCCCCACCACTTCTCTGTGTCCCACAATTTAGCATCCCTTTACCCAATCTCCCACTCTCTTCCTCCCCAATGCCTACATCTTCCCTATATTCCCCTGACCGTGCCCCCTCCCAGCCTCCCTCTTGCCCCATCTTCTCCCAGCCCCAGCCCTCACCCTATTACTTACTAGCTTCCCCCTTACCCCACCCCTCATAGGTTTCCCCTCTCCCTTCCCCTCTCAGGTTGCTCTGTCCCTGCCTCTCATTAGTTGCCCCTCCCACACTGCCCCTATCGCTGCCCCCTACTATCTCCCCCTCTCCCAAGACCCTCCCATCTTCCCCTCAACCCTCCCATCTTCTCACTCACCCACCCCTTTTAATCTTGCTCCTCACCCCATCCACTTCTCATCTTTCCTTTTGCCATGACTCTTCCTCCCACAGGATGTCCCTGACTCTGTTGTGTCTCTCCTGGTTACTGTCTCCTCTGGTTCAACAGGCCTGAACACTGCCCCACTGTCCCGGCAGAGTTTCAGTTTCCATCAAGATCTCAATTTCTCACGAAGAATCCCAACGCAGAATCCTGCTCTCCGTCTTATGCACAGATTCGTCTGATCTCATCTACAGTTATCATGCTGATCCTCTCAGCCATGGTACACCAAATCCAGTGGTGAGGCAGTTGCCTTGAAATAACTTGCCTTCTCTTCCTGGAAGGCAAATTTAACCGAAGGCAATCTCAGGTAATTCCACAAGACCCACAAAATTGTGTCCACTCTCAGGAGATTAAAAAAAAAACAAAAACAATGTCTGGCCAACAAAGATTGAACTTTCAAACCTGCTTCTTCCTCATAAACCTGGTGGCACCTTGTCAGTTGCCAAGTCTCATTCTGGAGTATACTCCCTCTGATATGCCTTACCTCACTTCAAATGTCACCACAGCCGACTGCTCGAAAGAAAGCCAAATGTCTTAATTATGTTTACTTACAAATCTTGTCGCCCAAACCCCTCACTCTTTGTGCCCCAAGACCCAATCACACCCAGTCACACCCATCTGACCTATCACTTTCACATTACAGACAGGTCAGTGTCTGTCTTCTGCAGACTCCTTTCTGGTCTTTCTTGCACCCCCTGGCCTTTTTGTCCCTCACTACTCAGGTTTCTGCAGGGCACACATAATATGCTAGCAACACTATTTTGGTGAAACTCCCAATATACAGACTCACTGCTCACCTTCACTCATTTGTTCTTTTTTTTTTTCCACCAGTGGAACCAAATTCCTCAATCCGTTCAATCTCACTCCTCCCTTCAGGGCTTCAAGACAACTGTACACCACCATCTCAGGTCATGTCCAATCCATAATACCCATGATCTTTTCTACCCTCATCATTATCCCTCCCCACACCCACCCCTCTCTGGATTTCCAAGTTACTAGGTCTCCCCCCACACCCTCACCTTCCTCTTCATTTTATTTTAAGTTTCTATTTGTGTCTTGCTCAATTTTTCTTTCCACTTCTGTGATTGAGAGTTTGTGGCTGTACGGTATCCATCGTGCTCACCCCCTGTGTCTTCCCCTTGCTCTCATATTTTCTCATCCCCATATTTCCCCATTTCCCCAATGTGCCTTATTCCTCCAAGCCTCCCTCTATTTTGTCCTTCTTGCCTGCTATTGGTGTGTCTCCCCCCCCCAAATCTTTCGACTGTTTTTGTTCTGTTATGTCCAGGTCCATTCTGTTGCTCCTCGATAAGGCTGGACTCTGTATACAAAGAAAATACACACAGGAGGAAACTTTTAACGCATCGCTGTGTCTCACCACATTGACACTTGTTGCTTTATATAATTTACTGTTTATCTTGTCTAGGAATCCTCAATGAAGAAGACAATTGTGTCTTTCTGTCCAATACTGAGCAGCAAGATACTGACCAGGATGGCGTGGGAGACAATTGTGACAACTGTGTTCTGGATTACAATCCTAAGCAAGTAAGATCATGTTGAGAGTCAGCATCTGCCATTCTGCTAGGGGTTAAAAAAAAAAAACTAAATAAAGAGAAAAAAACCAATTTTAAATTTGACTTGGCATGAACTTACGGGGCCGAATTTTTTTTCTGTATTCACAATTAATTTTCCATCACATTCCTAAAATTCTATGGCGTGCACGTACAGATGTAAGAATGTGCGGCTTTTTTCCTTGAGGTCATTTTGTTTGATGTCCATTATTTTGACCCAAGTCCTGGGACACCTGCCCACATCTTGTTTAAATATCATCACTCAATGCGCACCACTTCAACTTGATTCGATGAGCTGTCATTACAAAGGGGAGAAAGTTTAATTTTCATTTTAACCAATGGTGTTCTGGCTTCAGGAGCATTGATCTGAGTTTACACGACCTAATGTTTGTTGTATGTGTTGCATTCTCCCCACCTCAGGAAGACACCGATTTTGATCTGGTGGGCAATAAATGCGACACAAACAAGGACATCGATAGGGACGGTCATCAGGATGACCTGGACAACTGCCCATACACTCCCAACGCGAAGCAGACTGACCACGATGGTGATGGACGAGGAGATGCTTGTGACCTCGACGATGATAATGATGGAATTCCAGATAAGAAAGACAACTGCCGTCTGGTGCCCAATCCTGACCAGCGCAGCTCAAGTGGTACGATGGATGTCGATATTGTTTTCGGAGGGAAACTTGGCTTGGCATTGACATCACTAGACACCCAATATGAACTTTAAAGCTGAAACTACAACTTCGAAGGGAAATTTACTTTCTTCGTTTTTTAAATTTTTTTTTAAAGATACCGCACATTTGTCTTCCTAGATTTACTGCAACTTCATGAAGCCCCAAAGGAAACTTCGGTAGATTCATGAAGCAGTTGTGCATGAATTAATATCACTGGAAGCAATGTTTTTTCAGTGCAAGAACTAGCAGACAAACATTGCATAAATCACGTTATATTTGCCCCCAAGGCAAACATTCGGTTCTTTCTTGAACAGTGAGAAGGAATTGAAGTTTTTAGTTTTTAGCTCCAAACTGGGCATCAACCCGGCTGGGGGCTTGTATTTTG
This sequence comes from Eptatretus burgeri, assembly GCF_056783735.1. Lineage (NCBI taxonomy): Eukaryota > Metazoa > Chordata > Myxini > Myxiniformes > Myxinidae > Eptatretus > Eptatretus burgeri. The sequence continues at coordinate 26,302,620 of NC_140967.1, read as the reverse complement.
GGTGCTGCGAGTCCTTCCGTCCGTCCAGAGCCTCCACTCAATAATGACTGCATGCATTTATTTCATATTCGCAAATGTATGCAATAATACCTGGGCATGAGGCACCTCAAATTATTTATTTCCAAATTTTTTGCAATTAAAAAACAAACCACAGGAGAGAACAGTCCAGGGTTGCACATACTTTTGGGAACCATTATTTATTTATATTTAATCCACTTTGCCATCTCCACAAACAGCACACAACCTTGAATTATATATTTATTTATTTATATAAACTTCACCATCACCACAACCTCCATACCACATTGAATTATATATTTACATACACTTCACCATCATCACTACCTCCGTACCACCTTGAATTATGTAGTTATTTATACTGCATACACTTTACCACCACCACTATGTTATAGATTTATAAGCACACCTTGAATTATATATTTATTTGTATACACATTGCCATCTTTACTACCTACATATTTATTAATTTCAATGGAAAATCTTAGCCTGGTGTTGGCTCAATGGTTAGGGTAGCGGCTTGGGATCCAAAAGGTCCTGAGTTCAAGCCCCGTTGGCCGCTGAATTAATACACACCAGGGGGTTGACTCAGCCTGTCATCCTTCCGAGGTCAGCAAATTGAGTTCCAGCTTGCTGGGATAATTGAGCCATTCGAGTATCCTGCGATGGATTGGTGACCTGTCCAGGATTGTACCCAACAGCCCAGGAAACTGCTTCGGCAGCACCGACACTCTCTGTAGAGAGTATGGTTCCAATTATTATTATGACTAGTGTGGGCCCGTGCGTGCCCGTACGTGCGTGGCCGTATGTGCGTGCCCGTACGTGCGTGGCCATACGTGCAAAAAAAAAAGAAAAAGAATTGTGACGTCAATCGTGACGTCATACCACCGTGTCCTGTCATTGGGTTGGTAAATAAATGGCCATAACTTGGGAACCACTTGTCCGATTAATAACAAACCTAGAAAAGGCATATCCACAGGACCCCAGCAATATACCTGGCAAATTTCAATTAGAATTAGACCAGTGGTTGTCAAGAAACAGCGGTCGCAGACAGACAGACAGACAGACAGACAGACAGAGATTGCTGGAATTCTAGAAAGATTTACGTAAAATCTACACGTCCCATTTTAAGGTGTGGTTGGGGAGAACCTGCATGCTCATTAAAAATGAATAAATTCATGAGATGAGAACTATAAAAAGAAAAAAGACAATGGACAAATAAACACATTAAATGGAATTTGAATCTCACGTCACAGCATTATGGAACAAAGTGCTCAGCTGGGAATGCCAAACATGCTGATTTGTGGTGGAGACACTAATACCATAGACTTTTGTTTAAGTGAACCATTATTTTTATTATTACAATATATTAAAATTATTCAACAACACAAGTGAAATATTACTCAGAAGTATATTTGATGAGTCGATGATTCTTGTTTCTAGGTGATAATCGAGGAGACGCATGCAAAGATGACTTTGATGGAGATGGAATACCCGACATAGAGGATGCCTGTCCCAGGAATGCTGCAATTGGCATCACAGACTTCAGGAAATTCCAGGAGGTTCGGCTTGATCCAAAGGGAAGCACTCAAACAGACCCCCGCTGGGATGTGCAGAACCAGGGTCGAGAACTTGTGCAGGTGGTGAACAGTGACCCTGGCCTGGCAGTGGGTACGTAATTCATGCACACAGACTGAGATGAAACAGAGATGTTGAATTGTTCAGTTTATTTGTTTCTCAAGTTTATCGTCAATACATTCTGAGAAAAACTCAGCTTGCAAGCTCACAGCATGGTTATCTCTCGGCCCACACACAGGCTTCACACAGTTTGAATCGTTGGATTTCAGTGGAACCTTTTTCGTGAATACGGAACTGGACGACGACTATGCGGGCTTTGTGTTTGGCTACCAATCGAGCAGTCATTTTTACGCTATCATGTGGAAGCAGCAAACGCAGACGTACTGGGAGAACAAGCCAACCGTGGCCCACGGCTATGCAGGTCTCCAGATCAAAGTCGTTAACTCAAGCACAGGCTCTGGCGAGCATCTTCGCAATGCCCTCTGGCACACAGGGGATACGCCCAGACAGGTGGGATGCTTGTCTTCTCACACAAAAGAGTCAGTTTTGCGACCTTATGATCCCTTGTTTAAGTAGATGGCAATATATTAATCTTTGTCCTGATTTATAAGCATTAATATGACCGTTTACCGACACAAATATAGGCTTTTTTTTTTTTTTTACACACTCCTGGAAAGGCCAAGAGGAGCTTTGAGATTTTTTATTTTTCAAATTTATAATAAAAAATAAAAAAGCGGAGTTAATAACAGCAAGAACTGAGGACTGGTCTGGTAAAGCGACTTCAAAGAGGTCTTAGAATAATAGAAGGAAGATGGAGGAAAAGGAATGCAGTTGGTTGGTGAAGAGTGGGTGTGAGAGAGAAACAAAATAATAAAAGTGCTAACGAGTAGAACGGATGAAATTTCATGGCAGCTGATGAAACATAAACCTGTGGAACCTCATGTAAACCACTGTAAAGACAATAAATAACCTGTAGTTTAGACAATGTGTTTGACAGTATTGTCTTCTTTACAGATGTACAACAGACAGTTAAAGACAGAGGCAAAGCACATTGGACAGATTGAAATAAAACACGTTTATGATGTGGATGTAAGGCATTTGAGACTGTAATCGAAAAAGAAGGAAGAATAATATAATTATTCCATAATGAAGATTTTTTTGAGGGGTTTGCTAATATCATGGATTGATAAAGTATAAAAGGGTTTTATGAGTAAATTAGCTTGATGGAATACTTTGCGAGAGTACCGTGATGTGTTTATTTCACAATAGCAATACAGTATAATGGATTTGATATATCTGGGTTAAAACTTGATAAGACAGTACTCAAAGTTTGTTGTTGTTGTTGTTGTTGTTGTTGAGGTGGTTTGAGTGGTATATTGGCAGAGTGGGAGGAAATTTTATTCAGATCAACTGTAATGAAGAGAAGCAGTTAATGGCAACTATCAAATATAATTACATACAAATGTGTTGATAGATATGCTTCCGCCCGCATTAGATGTCAACCCACTGTGAGGTTTGATCTCAATAAAAGGTCACATGAAAGAGAGCGTGAGAGAAAAAAAAGAGAGCTAAGTAGAAGAGAGACAATATCAAATGGTTCTGACTCGAGTTCTGGTATGCAAAATTATTTTCATTAAACCCCGAATTTATTTTGTCATTAAACACAAAATTGTTTTCATTAAACCCTTGTACCTGTTAAACCCCAAATCAAATTGGTTCGTTTTTGTATTGCAGTCTATGGCTGTGTCAAATTTGGTTGAATTCCCATCAGTGGTTCACAAATTATAGTGGTAACAAAACAATGATAGCAGATGGATATATGGATGGCTGGACTGTAAACCCAAAAACATTCCCCCAGCCTTCTAATGCAGGTGTGTGGGGGTGGGGGAGGTTACGAAGTAGGGGGAAAAGTGCTTGGAGAAAAGGAAATGCTTGATTAGGCAAAGAAAGAGACAAATATGTTTTGTAATAGGGTAGAAGAGGTTAAAAGGTACTGATGGATAGTTAACTGGAGTGTATTCCATGTTTTTCTGTGTTGGTGTATGATCTATTTCCAACACGGTTGTGTGAAGAAACAAAACATGCCCTTATTATTTATCTTAAAGCAGCTGTTTCTTCACCTGGTTCTATTCTCCTAATCCCTCTTCATCCGCGAGTGCTTTCTTCCGAATGGGATCCATATGTAACTTCCTTGTTTATGTGGCACAAGCTATCCGGGTATGCTGAGACAAATAGGAAAGCGACGAGACATAGATGTGATGAATCAAATGACCTTTTATTGTTCCTGTTTTCATAATGTTGCATTGTCAGGAAGAGATATTTATAACCAAGCACATGTTCAGGTAAAGAAAGAGACCGAGTTGTTTGATGAAGAAGCAAATGTTGAAGCTTAATGCAAAAATATGAGTAAATATCATGAGAATAAATATTGAAAATTACTTTTGTACTTTCTCAAGATCTTATATCATGTGTGAGCGAACAATTTATACCTTTTATCTATTTTAGTATTTTATTTTCCATACAAAATCCAGGCTCGTGGAAGAGTGAGGAGACAGAGGGTAAAAAGGCACCTTACTGACAGTGGGGCAAGTGGGTTACAATTGGACAAAATAATCAAAGGAATTATGAACAAACAGAAAAAGAGGGAAAGGAGGTAAGGAAACATAGTTCACCTTCTATTGCACAGCTGTGTTTCTCCACCTTCACCAGCAGGACATCTAAGATGTGAGATCACATGGTCTGTGTCAGACCCTGATAAAGACTATTCTGTGGCTGCAATGTTGGAATTTCTCAACGATTATCTTTTTTGTCAAAACCTGTATTTGGTTGAGCTTTTGTATTTTATGCTCTGTCGTTCTCATAATTTTTGTGATTATGGATTCTGCCAACTAGTAACAGTTTTTACAGCGCGGTGACATCGCGCTGTTATATAATTGGCTATTCTGTCCTATGTCTTCTGTCACGTCTTCTGTCATACTTATGGCGGCGTACGTCCCTTTGATCTGAGGGCTATAAATAGAAATTTGTCCAATGTCACAACTCTTCCCATCATGCATGCTAATTCACCGTGTCTACATTTAAATTTTATAACTGCAAAATTGTTTCATCATTCTTAACCGAGACTTCTACTGCCCCCAGCCGCGCGATATCGAAGTATTCGCTTCTTGGTTTTTATGCCTCCGCTGACGAAGTCTCCGATGGCATTATGTTTTCAGGTTGCCCGTTGGTAGGTCCGTACGTTGGTCCATGCTAATCTTCTGTTTTCTCTGCAACCGCTTATCCGATTGACACAATTTTTTGCCATAGGTGTGACGACTCATGTAGAATGCTTTAATCATAATCATGATGTCATAGGTCACATGGTGTGGCAGCCATGTTGGAAAAAAGGAAAACCTTTGGTCCTCTATCTCTAAAACCGCTCTGTGGAAAAATTGAAACTTGGCACATGTGAAGTACTCCCCGTGCGAAATAAGTTTTTATTTTGATGTCATAGGTGGCTTTGTTATGACGTCATAATTGCGAACGTTGAACGCTTTATCCGATCAGTAAGAAAATGTGAGGGCCATTTTTGGCTAAATTGTATGAGGGGAAAAAAATTGATGACATCATCACTCACGTGTTTCGGCAGCCATATTGTGTTAAACATAAAACTTTCAAAAATCTTCTCTGAAACGGCCCAACAGATTGAGGTGAAACTTTACAGCTATGATCGTCGATCACTGTGGAACAAAAAATTCTCCACCAATGACATCATAGGTCACATGGTTTGGTAGCTGATTTTTTTTAATTGGAAGAATAAACCTTTAAAAAAATGTCCTCCAGAACGGCTTGGCAGATCGAGGGGAAACTACACCCATATCTTTCTCCAAGCCTTGGGGATACCAGGGTGTTCATGAATAATTAACAGGTTACATGGTCTGGCAGCCATATTGGATTCACCAAGAATCTTAAAAAAATTATTTCTCTTGAACCGCTTCATCAATCAATGTAAAACGTCAAAGTTATGATCTAGAAGTCGTGGGGAATATATGTTTTAAATTTCAACCTGATCGGATGCATGGTCTGTCAGCCAGAATTATTTAATATTTTGAATCTGGGTTCAGGGATTTAAATCAAACTTGGTACAAGTATGGATAATGATGTAATAATTTGGGCGAGGCACATCTGGTGACATCATGACGTCAAAGAGTGCCGTTCTGTGTTTTTTTAATTGATGGCTATTTCCATTGTTTTTGATTTTTACAAAGTCAAACAATCGATAATATGTTGGAATACATCTGCTCAAATGAGAGCATTTGTACGTCAGTTTCAGCAGAAAAGCGACTTTTCAAACCATCTGTGATTGGTAAAACCTACATAACTGGAGAGCCCATAGAACACGTTACCCCACACAGTGTTTAATTATATACTTAAATTTAAATAAAATAATGATTTTAAAGATCGTTACAAAAAAAAGATTCCATAAGTTTAGCATGATTGAAGCAGTCTTATACACCACCCTATTTAACATGTCCAAGTACAGCAAAACTGGAGGTTCTTCGAAGTATTAAGAAGGCTATTAGTGTTCCACGGTGTTCAAGTATACATTTCAATTTAAATAAAACTAGTGCAGGCCCGTACGTGCGTGCTCGTACGTGCGTGGCCCGTACGTGCGTGGCCGTATGTGCAAAAAAATTAAAAAAAACTTTCAAACCGTGTGCCAGAAACAACAACACAGGCCGTTCCTTCGCTCTCGCGTGCCCATACGTGCGTGGCTGTACGTGCAAAAAAAAAAAAAACTTTCAAACCGCGTACCAGAAAACCACACAGGCTGTTCCTTCGCTCTCGTGGGCCCATATGTGCGTGCCCGTATGTGCAAACAAACAAACAAAAAATTTCAAACCGCGTGCCAGAAACAACAACTACACAGGCTGTTCCTTCGCTCTCACGTGCGTGACTGTACGTGCGTGCCCGTACGTGTGTGGCCGTACGTGCAAAAAAAAAACCAATCGTGACATCATAGCACTGTGTCCTGTCATTGGTTGGTAAATAAATGGCCATAACTTGGGAACCACTTGTCCGATTAATATCAAACCTTACCTTGAAAAGGCACATACTCAGGTCCCCAGCAATATGCCTGGCAAGTTTCAATTAGATCGGACCAGTGGTTGTCGAGAAACAGCGGTCGCAGACACACAGACAGACAGACACAGAGATTGCTGGAATTATAGATAGATAAAGATTGTAAAAGTCATATTAATAAATTAATTGCAAAATTTACCGCCGTTTTACCGCTGTTGATGCAATGTCTATTACACCACCCTATCGAACACGTTACATTAGTTATCCATCCCTGTTGTATGTATCCTTTGTAACATCCTTAAAAACAGTAAGTTTTCTGTTTGGAATGATTTTCAATTTCATTTTACTGCCAGGTAGGCAGACAGAGTAAAAAAGTATTATCGCACTCCTCTCTGCACATCTGTGATTGGGACAAATTTAGAGACCAAGTACTGTAAAACGGCAAACTTGTCTTCCTATTCAGGTTCCGATTTGTGATCAAAATATAACATTCAATTTCAATAAGTTGTTCCTCGATCATAAACCGAAGTTTGTCGAGGAACGGATGGACATTAACCAATTGCTTAATCCCACTTTTCACTTCACGTGCATGCGGTAATTATAGTCTTGTTCACCTTTGTCTCAATTGCTATTTTGTTGAGAGAAAAGGAAGACCAAGGAACAAGTGTCATGTCTACCCATGTGAAATTGAACATCTCACATCCGTCTTCCTCAGGTTCGTACATTGTGGCACGACCCGGAAGTAAGTGGCTGGAAGGACTTCACAGCCTACCGATGGCACCTACTGCACAAACCTCGGACTGGTTACATCAGGTCAGCAATTCCTCTTTCCTTCCATTCCTGTTTTTGATTTGTTGCATCTCAACTCCTATTAATTATCTTTATTTTCTATTGATTTTGCAGGAAGCTAATTTGCAATTTGATTAACATTTACTTCCTCATTTGTAAGCTGTCATTGGCTGAGTTTTTGTCAGCCTTGTATAAGTCGTATTGTCTTTTTCATGGAGGGCTATGTCTAATTTCATGTCTAATTCTTCATGACACTGTTACTTGATTTGTCATTTGCACAGAGTTGTCATGTATGAGGGGAAACGCATCCTGACAGACTCGGGTCCAATCTACGACCGAACCTATGCAGGTGGACGCCTCGGCCTGTTTGTGTTCTCCCAAGAAATGGTGTACTTCTCAGACTTAAAATACGAATGCAGAGGTAAATGCCATTACATGTGGTCTTTTTGATTGCATGCAGCACAAGGCTGCGGGGTAGTTTCATTGGTTGAAGCTGTGCTATGCACTGTGCTGTTGATGCAATGCATTCTGGTTCAGGCAGGAATTTGGAGTTTGTTCGCGGTGCCGGCGATAGCTTGCCGACTCTTCTCGAAGGACACCATGGAAACCTTAACATCCAGTAACGAATGCTGGCAGATAGGAAATCCCATTTAACGTCCATCCAGGAGACGGCACACACATTGATGAATCACCGTGCCCGTGAAACACCGAGATGAAAGTTTATAGCTGGGCCGGGATTCAAACCTAGGATAGACAGCTTCGAGGCGAGTGTGGGTACACCTAGGCCATCCTGTCAGCCCTATGTGTGAAATAAATGACACTATGAAATGCGCGGATAACTCGCTGATGAATTGTTTGCTCTCTGTTCAAATCCTGATGGTTCTTTGCAGGCAGTTTTATTTTTTTTGCATGACATGTTGTTTTATCTCGAGGATTTTAAACTGGTTGTCCCATTTGCTTGCACTTATGGATGCAAAAAAAAAAAAAAAACAGGTGGTGTATTTGGAACAGTAAGCCTTTTTAAAATCTGGTACCTCTGAATAAAATTCCAAATTTTTGGAGAAAATGAAAAAGCCATCTGGGTCATTGCTCAATTCAGAAACTTATATTTTCATTGCAAAGGCAGAAACCATGCAGCGTCTGACCGTAAAATCTTTTATATTGTTGATTTTTCTTTTGCTAAAAATATTTACTGATATGATGTCATCCAAATGGGATTTGAAGCAATCCTAATGGTATTCACATGTTTTGTTTGTTTCTTTCACAGACCATTGAAAAGAATCACACTTGTTCCACCCATCAGTGTCGAAGATAACGCAGTGAAGCAAAAGTTTCATCAGAAATTCTGACATAAACATGAAGTGTTCCGTACTAAAATCGTTAATTTACTGCAGTTAGTTGGTATTGGTGTGGGGAAAAAATTAATATCATTGCAGAGTTCACACCACATAGCACATATCTTGTGATAGCGACAAAAGTTTTAGAATTACGGTAGATTTTTTTTTTTGAAAATTAACTTTTTCGCTGTTGGCTTTCAATTAATGGATAGCTAGATGGTTCAGGAAATGCTTTTTGACAGCCTGTCAAGCGGTCATTTTGCGAGACGAAGGGGTTCAGACTGGGAAGTTGTTCTTTCGGGGGTTCTTAATTGCATGTTGATTGGAATGAAAGCATGCTATTAGCATATGCTGCTAGGGAGATTGATCAGGAATGTTTGTAACTTGTGTTTATGTATTGTAGGTCACTAACTGTAAAGCTGCTTAATCGTGTTCAGATTCGAGAAAAGAGTGTTTTTTGGAGAGGAATTAATACACAATGTAGATATTTCCCATTGTTTAATTTAAATGCCGGATTCAAACAAAATGACCTTTCTTTTTCGAGTTGAGAAATGTATTTGGTTACATCTCAGCAATCAGCAATGAGACAGGATTTTCTCAGTTTGTACAATCACAAAGCCAATTTCACTTATTTTAAAGCCAAATACATACTTCATATGTAGATAACAGTTTTATGAACAATTAAATTATTTCTTTTTATCGATATTTTTTGTAAAATTAAGAATTTTCATAGTGACTGAAATTTTATTCCATATGTATGAAAGAGAACAAGGTTGTAAATATTGTATATATTGCAATTTGTTTGTTATGTTTGACTTGCGTGGATAATTTTTGGAGATATCATGAATTTGCTAAACTTTTTGATGCTGTTTCCCAGAGAATTGTTTTACTGAAAATGCTCTCTTGTGAATACAACTGTATCTTGAGTGACAATAAAAACCTAAAATCTGTTGTTGCTTTTTTGGTTTGTTGCAATGCTTTTAGGAGATGGAAATTCTGCTGCATGTCCCTCCAAGAGAGGGTATCAATTTCTAATTATGGCCACGTCCACGTGTAAAGTAAACTATTGGGACAACTTGCCTTTTTGAAGTGAAACTTTTTTGCTCGGAGACATAAGTTGGCACTCCGACCAAATTATACTGAACACGTGTTCAACTAAAATGCAGGAATAACAAGTCATGAAATATATTTATGAGGTGTCATTTAATCAATAAACACTTTGCCTCATCAGTTAGAATCCTGGAATCACAGATCATTTCAAAATAGAGTACAGAGGTTGTTTGTTAGTGAGGACACTGGACTGGTATTTCAGAGGTTTTAGGTTTAAATCCCGCAAGTTTCATTTCTAAGTTTTCGATTCGAAGTTTCAGGAAGTCACATTCGTTTCAGGAGAACTGCCATGTCACCAACTAGATTGTTTGAAAACCGTGCAAGTTGGCTAATTAACGACTTTCAAGGTGAGATAATCTACCTTACCCAACAAATGATGCTAATGCACTCAGTGGTTGACTCTTATTCTGTTCCCTTGTTTACAGTTCATGCTGAATAACTATGAGGTTGACATTTCTCAACCATCCATCTATTGGGACCATACTCTGTGCAAAGCTTTGGTGCTGCCGAAGCAGTCTCCTTGGCTATTGGACACAATCCTGGGTGGGTTGCCACTCCGACACAGGATACCAGCATGTTGGCACTCATTTTGCCGGCCTCTGAAGAATGACAGGCAGAGTCAACCCCACCTGGTATTAATTCAACAGTCGAGTGGGATTGGAACTCGGGACTCAAGGATCCCAAGCCCACCCCCCTAACCATGAAGCCAACACCAGGCATACCTTTCCCCCTGTACATAAATCATAAAGAACTAGAACGGCACTCACTAGAGCACAAACCTCCACCACGCTGAACAGTTCATCTTTTGTATCCCACTGATAGGCTGGATCTTGATCCGGACCTGAACCAAAATCGAATACCGAATTGACATGTTCTTGTCACCTAACCAACTCATCCACCTAATTTTGTCATAACTCGCCCACAACTTTTTGAGATATCATGCTATATATTGTTTTTGGCCCCACCTTTCAATGGTGAAGAATCACTTGAAAAATTTAAAAAAATGCAAGGATCCAGATCTTGACCAAAATCGAATTGAATTGTCCTTCTCATACACCCAACCTGCCCACCAAGTTTCCTCTGAATCTGTCCATAACGTTTTGAGATATCCTGCTATATATGTTTTAGTCCCATCACTCAATGGTGAACAATCACTTAAAAAATTGAAGTTCCTGGATCTTCACCAACATCTCATCATTTCGTCCTTGTCACACACCCAACCTCTCAAAATTTCGGCCAAATCCACCCACAAGTTTTTGAGATAATCTGCCCACATACACACAAACAGGGGTGAAAACATAATCTCTGCCCACCTTCGGTAACGAAGGCAATTAAAACCTTGGGTGGGGCTTCAAAATGTAGTCTGTGAAGTGAAACATTTTTACCTCCACTACCAAAGGTGGTTGGAGCTTATGTTTTCACCCCTGTTTGTGTGTATGTGAGCAGGATATCTCAAAAAGGTAAGGAGGGATTTGGCCGAAACTTGGTGGACAGGTTGAGTGAGTAACGAGGATGAATCAGTTAGATTTTGGAGAAGATCCAGATCCGATAATTTCAAAAAGTGATTATTCATCATAAAGATATAGATCCAAAAATGATATGAAGCACAGTATTTCAAAAACTGGAGGATGGATTCGAACGAAACTTTGTGGACAACAACCCCCTTCTGGTAAAACGACCAAAATCACGAATCACTGCCTACCTTCACTCTTTCATTCCTCTTTTTTTCCCCACCTTTGGAATAAACTCCCTCACTCTGTTCAATCCCATTTTTTCTTTCAGGCCTTCAAAACAGCTGTTCACCACCACCTCTTATCGTCCCCCATCCAAATCCTCGATGTTTTCTACCCCCGTTAATCCAGCCCAAACCCACCTCCTTCAAATTCCCTGCTTTATTTCCTGAAAGTCCCTGTAATGTCCATCTTGTATACCCTGTGTTCGCCACCCCATCCCTCTCCCTTCCACAGATCTCCTAATGTCTCTGTTACCCACTGTTTTGTCCTTCGCACTCCCACCCCTCGTCTCATGCCCCCCCCCCCCGATGTGCGTTGTGTGTTAGCTCTCATACGAGCCTCGACAAGGTATACCAAACAAAGAAAAAAGTTCTTCAGTGGCCCAGACAAAGTCCTGACTTGAACCCAATTGAACATTTATGGTGAGACTTGAAGATTCCAGTCCATTGATGATCCCCATCAAACTTTGCAGAACTAGAGCAATTTATCCCATGAGAATGGGAAAAGATTTCACCATCTCACTGTACAAAGCTGGGAGAGATGGACACAAAAAGACTCATAGTAGTCATTTCTGTAAAAGGTGTTTCCACCAGGTGCTGACCTTAGGGGCTGAATACTTTTACAACCAGTGAATTTTGATTTGTACATGTGTTTTGCAGGTATTCCTGACATGTAACCTCGTTCAACTCTCACAGTGTTTAGTTTGATCTCATCAGTTATGAACGAAAAAAGTTCATTTGGAAAAACAGTTTCTACAGAAATCATAAGTCATTCATCTAAATTTGGATACATGGTGAATACTTTAACGTGTGTGTGTGTGTGTGTGTGTGTGTGTGTGTGTGTGTGTGTGTGTGTGTGTGTGTGTGTGTGTGTGTGTGTGTGTTTAGGAGACAGCTATCTCCCTGTGGAGAGACAAATGCCACCTTCTCCAATGCTGGAGACGGTTTAGAGTCTGCCTTGATGTCCACTCATCATCCGTTTATTCACCAACAAATCTCTGCTGAGCTTCTCTGTTTTATGCTCCAAATGCATGTGACAGACAAGCTTGTTCTTCTTCTTGCCCTATTCTCTCAATTTATTTTTTGTTGTGCTTATTTTTTCTCCTGTAAGCCTGTTGTTGGCTTAGTGGTTAAGGTGTCTGGTTTGGGATCCGAAGATTCTGATTTCGAGCCCTGTTGGCCACTGAATTAACACCAGGGGGTTGACTCAGCCTGTCATCCTTCCACGGTTGGTGAAATGAGTAACAGTGTACTGGTCCCGGTGGATGCCCCCGTTAGAATAGGTGTACCATATCCCTGTGTGTTGTAAGAGGCGACCAGAGTTGGCATCAGGAAGGGCATCCGGCCATAAAACATTGCCTCAAGAAGGGAACCATGATTGCATGGAACCCACAAAAAGCGAACCCCTGCGATTATGACATGATAAAAAGTAGTGCGATTATGTGATTACAGCATGATGAAAAGTAGTGCGATAATGCGATTACAGCATGATAAAAAGTAGTGTGTTTATGTGATTACAGCATGATAAAAAGTAGTGTGATTATGTGATTACAGCATGATAAAAAGTAGTGTGATTATGTGATTACAGCATGATAAAAAGTAGTGTGATGATGCAATGATAAAAAGTAGTGTGATTATGCAATGATAAAAAGTAGTGTGATTATGCAATGATAAAAAGTATTGTGATTATAGCATGATAAAAAGTAGTGTGATTATGGCATGATAAAAAGTAGTGTGATTATGTGATGACAGCATGATAAAAAGTAGTGATAATGTGATTACAGCGTGATAAAAAGTAGTGTGTTTATGTGATTACAGCATGATAAAAAGTAGTGATTATGTGATTACGGCATGATAAAAGTAGTGTGATTATGCAATATATAAAAAGTAGTGTGATTATGCAATGATAAAAGTTGTGTGATTATGTGATGACAGCATGATAAAAAGTAGTGTGATAATGTGATTACAGCATGATAAAAAGTAGTGTGATTATGTGATTACAGCATGATAAAAAGTAGTGTGATTATGTGATTACAGCATGATAAAAAGTAGTGATTATGTGATTACGGCAGGATAAAAAGTAGTGTGATTATGCAATGATAAAAAGTAGTGTGATTATGTGATTACAGCATGATAAAAAGTAGTGTGAATATGACATGAAAAAAGTAGTGTGATTATGCGATTATGCAATGATAAAAAGTAGTGTGATTATGTGATGACAGCATGATAAAAAGTAGTGATAATGTGATTACAGCGTGATAAAAAGTAGTGTGTTTATGTGATTACAGCATGATAAAAAGTAGTGATTATGTGATTACGGCATGATAAAAGTAGTGTGATTATGCAATGATAAAAAGTAGTGTGATTATGCAATGATAAAAGTTGTGTGATTATGTGATTACAGCATGATAAAAAGTAGTGTGATTATGGCATGATAAAAAGTAGTGTGATTATGTGATTACAGCATGATAAAAAGTAGTGTGATTATGTGATTACAGCATGATAAAAAGTAGTGATTATGTGATTACGGCAGGATAAAAAGTAGTGTGATTATGCAATGATAAAAAGTAGTGTGATTATGTGATTACAGCATGATAAAAAGTAGTGTGAATATGACATGAAAAAAGTAGTGTGATTATGCGATTATGCAATGATAAAAAGTAGTGTGATTATGTGATTACAGCATGAGAAAAAGTCGTGTGATTACAGCATGATAAAAAGTAGTGTGATGATGCAATGATAAAAAGTAGTGTGTTTATGCAATGATAAAAAGTAGTGTGATAATGTGATTACGGCATGAGAAAAAGTCGTGTGATTGTGTGATTACAGAATGATAAAAAGTAGTGTGATGATGTGATTACAACATGATAAAAAGCAGTGTGATTATGTGATTACACCATGATAAAAAGTCGTGTGATGATGCAATGATAAAAAGTCGTGTGATTATGTGATTATAACATGAAAAAAGTAGTGTGATTATGTGATTAGAGCATGATAAAAAGTAGTGTGATTATGTGATTACAGCATTATAAAGTGGTGTGATTATGTGATTACAGCATGATAAAAGTAGTGTGATTATGTGATTACAGCATGATAAAAAGTAGTGTGATTATGTGATTACAGCATGACAAAAAGAAGTGATTATGTGATTACGGCAGGATAAAAAGTAGTGTGATTATGCAATGATAAAAAGTAGTGTGATAACGTGATTACAGCATGAAAAAATGTCGTGTGATTATGTGATTACAGCATGATAAAAAGTAGTGATTATATGATTACGGCAGGATAAAAAGTTGTGTGATTATGCAATGATAAAAAGTAGTGTGATTATGTGATTATGACATGATAAAAAGTAGTGTGATTATGACATGATAAAAAGTAGTGATTATGACATGATAAAAGTTGTGTGATTATGTGATTACAGCATGATAAAAAGTAGTGTGATTATGCAATGATAAAAAGTAGTGTGATATTGTGATTACAGCATGATTAAAAGTAGTGTGATTATGCAATGACAAAAAGTAGTGTGATTATGTGATTACAGCATGATAAAAAGTAGTGTGATTATGTGATTACAGCATGACAAAAAGAAGTGATTATGTGATTACAGCATGACAAAAAGTAGTGTGATTAAGGAATGCTAAAAAGTAGTGTTTTCGCAATGATAAAGAGTAGTGTGATAATGCAATGATAAAAGGTAGTGTGATTATGTGATTACAGCATGATAAAAAGTAGTATGATTATGCAATGACAAAAAGTAGTGTCATTAAGTGATTACAGCATGATAAAAAGGTGTGTGATTACGGAATGATAAAAAGCAGTGTGATAATGCGATTACAGCATGATAAAAAGTAGTGTGATTTTGTGATGACAGCATGATAAAAAGTCGTGTGATGATGTGATTATGCAATTATGACATGATAAAAAGTAGTGCGATTATGTAATTACAGCATGATAAAAAGTCGTGTGATAATGCAATGATAAAAAGTTGTGTGATTATGAGGTGATAAAATTAGTGTGATTATGACAGGATAAAAAGTAGTGTGATTATGTGATTACAGCATGATAAAAAGTAGTGTGATAATGTGATTACTGCATGATAAATAGTAGTGTGATTATGTGATTACGGCATGATAAAAAGTAGTGTGATTGTGATTACGGCATGATTAAAAAGTAGTGTGTTTATACAATGATAAAAGTAGTGTGATTATGTGATTACAGCATGATAAAAAGTAGTGTGATTATGTGTTTACGGCATGATAAAAAGTAGTGTGATTATGCAATGACAAAAAGTCGTGTGATTATGTGATTATGACATGATAAAAAGTTGTGATTATGTGATTATGACGTGATAAAAGTTGTGTGATTATGTGATTACAGCATGATAAAAAGCAGTGTGATTATGCAAGGATAAGTAGTGTGATTAAGGAATGATAAAAAGTAGAATGATTACAGCATGATAAAAAGGAGTGTGATTTTGTGATTACGGCTTGATAAAAGTACTGCGTTATGCAATGATAAAAAGTAGTGTGATTACATGATTACAGCAAGAGAAAAAGTCATGTGATTACGGCATGATAAAAAGTAGTGTCATTAAGTGATTACAGCATGATAAGAAGTTGTGTGATTACAGAATGATAAAAAGCAGTGTGATTATGTGATTACAGCATGATAAAAAGTAGTGTGATAATGTGAGTACAGCATAATAAAAAGTAGTGTGATTATGCAATGATAAAAGGTAGTGTCATTAAGTGATTACAGCATGATAAAAAGTTGTGTGATTACGGAATGATAAAAAGCAGTGTGATTATGTGATTAAAGCATGATAAAAAGTAGTGTGATAATGTGATTACAGCATGATAAAAAGTAGTGTGATTATGTGATTACAGCATGATAAAAAGTAGTGTGATTATGGGATTATGACATGATAAAATGTCGTGTGATTATGTGATTATGACGGGATAAAAAGTAATGTGATTATGTGATTTCCGCATGATAAAAAGTTGTGTGATTATGCAATGATAAAAGTTGTGCGATTATGCAATGAGAGAAAGTAGTGTGATTCCGGAATGATAAAAAGTTGTTTGATTATGTGATTACAGCATGATAAAAATTAGTGTGATTATGCAATTAAAAAAAGTAGTGTGACTACAGAATGAAAAAAGCAGTGTGATTTTGTGATTACAGCATGATAAAAAGTAATGTGATTATGTGATTACAGCATGATAAAAAGTAATGTGATTATGTGATTACAGCATGATAAAAAGTAGTATGATGATGTAATTACACCATGATAAAGTTGTGTAATAATGTGATTACAGCATGACAAAAGTAGTGTGATTGTGTAATGATAAAAGTTGTGTGTTCATGCAATGATAAAAAGTAGTGTGATTATGTGATTTCACCATGATAAAAAGTAGTGTAATAATGTGATAACAGCATGATAAAAAGTTGTGTGATTATGTGAATACAGCATGATAAAAAGTAGTGTGATTATGTGATTACAGCATAAAAAAGTAGTGTGTTTTTGCAATGATAAAAAGTTGTGTGATTACGGCATGATAAAAGTAGTGTGATCATGTGATTACAGCATGATAAAAAGGAGTGTGATTTTGTGATTACAGCATGATAAAAAGGAGTGTGATTTTGTGATTACAGCATGAGAAAAAGGAGTGTGATTTTGTGATTACAGCATGAGAAAAAGTAGTGTGATTATGGCATGATAAAAAGTCATGTGATTGTGTGATTACAGTATGATAAAAAGTAGTGTAATTACATGATAACAGCATGACAAAAAGTAGTATATTTATGCAATGATAAAAAGTAGTGTGATTATGTGATTACAGCATGATAAGTCGTGTGTTTATGCAATGATAAAAAGTAGTGTGTTTATGCAATGATAAAAAGTAGTGTGATGATGTGATTATGTCATAAAAAGTGGTGTGATTATGTGATTACAGCATGATAAAAAGTAGTGTGATTATGTGATTATGTCATAAAAAGTGGTGCAATTATCTGATTACAGCATGATAAAAACTAGTGTGATCATGTGATTACAGCATGATAAAAAGTAGTGTGATGATGTGATTATGGCATGATAAAAAGTAGTGTGATGATGTGATTACAGCATGATAAAAAGTATTGATAATGTGATTACAGCATGATAAAAAGTAGAGTGATGATGTGATTACAGCATGATAAAAAGTAGTGTGATGATGCAATGATAAAAGCAGTGTGTTTATGCAATGATAAAAAGTAGTGCGATTATGCAATGATAAAAAGTAGTGCGATTATGCAATGATAAAAAGTCGTGTGATTATGACATGATTCGTGTGATTTTGTGATTACAGCATGAGAAAAAGTAGTGTGATTATGGCATGATAAAAAGTCGTGTGATTGTGTGATTACAGTATGATAAAAAGTAGTGTAATTACATGATAACAGCATGACAAAAAGTAGTATATTTATGCAATGATAAAAAGTAGTGTGATTATGTGATTACAGCATGATAAAAAGTCGTGTGTTTATGCAATGATAAAAAGTAGTGTGTTTATGCAATGATAAAAAGTGGTGTGATGATGTGATTATGTCATAAAAAGTGGTGTGATTATGTGATTACAGCATGAAAAAAATAGTGTGATTATGTGATTATGTCATAAAAAGTGGTGTGATTATGTGATTACAGCATGATAAAAAGTAGTGTGATCATGTGATTGTCATAAAAAGTGGTGTGATTATGTGATTACAGCATGATAAAAAGTAGTGTGATGATGTGATTATGGCATGATAAAAAGTAGTGTGATGATGTGATTACAGCATGATAAAAAGTATTGATAATGTGATTACAGCATGATAAAAAGTAGTGTGATGATGTGATTACAGCATGATAAAAAGTAGTGTGATGATGCAATGATAAAAGCAGTGTGTTTATGCAATGATAAAAAGTAGTGCGATTATGCAATGATAAAAAGTAGTGCGATTATGCAATGATAAAAAGTCGTGTGATTATGACATGATAAAAAGTAGTGTGATGATGTGATTACAGCATGATAAAAAGTAGTGTGATGATGCAATGATAAAAGCAGTGTGTTTATGCAATGATAAAAAGTAGTGCGATTATGCAATGATAAAAAGTCGTGTGATTATGACATGATAAAAAGTCGTGTGATTACGTGATTATGACATGATAAAAAGTCATGTGATGATGCAATGATAATAAGTGGTGTGATTATGTGATTATGACATGACAAAAAGTAGTGTGATGATGCAATGATAAAAGCAGTGTGTTTATGCAATGATAAAAAGTAGTGCGATTATGCAATGATAAAAAGTAGTGCGATTATGCAATGATAAAAAGTCGTGTGATTATGACATGATAAAAAGTCGTGTGATTACGTGATTATGACATGATAAAAAGTCATGTGATGATGCAATGATAATAAGTGGTGTGATTATGTGATTATGACATGACAAAAAGTAGTGATTATGTGATTATGACATGATAAAAGTAGTGCGATTATGTGATTACAGCATGATTATGCAATGATAAAAAGTAGTGTGATTATGCAATGATAAAAAGTAGTGTGATTACAGCATGATAAAAAGTAGTGCGATTATGTGATTACAGTATGATAAAAAGTCGTGTGATTATGGCATGATAATAAGTAATGCGTTATGCAATGATAAAAAGTAGTGTGATTATGGAATGATAAAAAGTAGTGTGATTACAGCATGATAAAAAGTGGTGTTTATGTGATTATAGCATGATAAAAAGTGGTGCGATTATGGCTTGATAAAAAGTAGTGTAATTATTTGATTATGGCATGACAAAAAGTAGTGTGATTATGGCATGATAAAAGGTAGTGTTATTATATGGTCATTTGGGTTTGATGACATGAAAAATTTCGCACCCACACCCTCGAACATGCCGGAAACGCATCTGTTCTTCATGTTCTCCAACATAGAAGCAAAATTTTTGATCAAGCAGTCCATGTCGTGCAATCAATATCGGGATTGTGGTCAACATATTATATCGGATAGATAGATGTAGAAATGAACGAGTATGTTTGTTTCTTTGTTTGTTATTCGTTTCCAAACCAATGGGCCAATTTTCCTGAAATTTTCTGTTTTATAATATTCTCACATGTGCTCGGTCAACGTCACAATAAAACCTTTCAATTTTTTTTTATAAAATTGATGTAAAAACATGAATTCAAGGCACTTTGTCCGATCAGCATCGTGTGTCCCATGACGTGTGGCCGCCCCTCATCTCTCATCAGCTTGGGAGATGGCGCGTTATTCCCTTTGCCGGCGTGTTAGACGGTTAATGCTGTGTTGGGAATCAAACATATTGCATTTAGATCTTTATTTTCCTTATGTTGAATGGAAATTAAAACACAAAGGGTGAACAGTCTCTGCGGGATGACACTAAGTGTGAGGAGTGGTTGCGCAATCTGTACGACGTTAAACAAGGAATTCAGTCAGTAATTAAGCCCATCATTGCTGTGTTGCACTCCTGAGTTAAATTTTGCTGCAGGTGTTAAACGTCCATTTTTGTGCTCAGACATTTTTTCGGGGTGTTTCTTACCCTCACCCATTCTTCCTCCAAGTGTCCCTCTACCTTGCTCTTGGTGTGTTTCCCTCCTTTCCATTGCATTAATCAATATACAACTTTGCTTGTTTATGATCTAATCTCAGCTCATAACAATCCTTTTGATGCTTCACTGAACAGTCCAATATTGATTGGTGACCCAACTTGTTGAGTAAATAAACTGATGGATTGAATCGATCTTGTGTTGATGTCGCATAAAGATGCATGAAAATGTATTGCATTTTCTTTGAGTTTTTTTTTTTTCAATGTTTGGTAAACGTGTCAAAAGTTGAAAGAAAGCATTGACATCGGCAAATGAGTGGAAAACCTCAGTATAAATCACCCACCATGACTAACTGTTTGTCGCTTGAAAATCAATGTGCAAGCCAGGATAGTTATATCATGCTAATTTTCTCATATGGCGGGCACCTTCCTTTGTGATGGAAGATGACGGGAAACAAAGGAACTCTGTGTTGGTTTTAAACTAATAATTTCAGATTTTTCACTTTGTAACACATGTGATTTTAGCATTAATGAATCAGTAATTCCCACAAAACCAATCATTTGACCTTTCAGTGGTGGCAGCTTAGGGTGGAAAAAAACGAAGAAGGGGTGATCATAACAAAAAGACATCCAAAACTTGTTCAAAAAATAATGATTAAAACCAAACGTTGTGTTGTGTTGACATCACAGAAAGTACATGAAGAACAGTGGTTTAAACCCGAGCAACACTAAAAATTCTGCCAGTGATTGACAATTAAGTAGGGCAATGGTATAACTGAAAGATGTTTCTCATTGATTTATCGTGGATGATGACATTGTGGTGAAATTTAAATGTCATTTTATTTACCTTGCAAGTAGAGATTATTTTACTTGTATTTTACTCTATATTTTCCTTTTTTGTTTACAAAGTCTGTTTAGAGCCAAAAGCCAACTTCTACCATTCCTCGAGAAGGTCCACCATGCATCCCTGAATCATAACCAGTCTGGCAAAGCCAACTAGAGTGTTTTTCAATTGAGGCACTGACCTCAAAATCTGGTTGCTGTTTTGGGCTGATCTTGGCATGCCATGTGGATGAAACGTGAAAGTCAATGCTGGCATTGTCTCTCATTTTCATGTGAGGAAGTTACTTCATTAGGGTAGTGTTACAGCAATCGACTACCAAATATTTGGTCAATTTTGCCAGTTATCCTGACTGGCCACTTCTGCTGGCTTGGAAAATGGTTGTGTAAGCCTTCATTGAAAAATGTAGTGCAGAAAACCCTCAAATATCATGGGGGTTAGGTTCCTGGGAAATACCACAATAGTTAAAACGATCGTGGAAACCAAGGGCCAATGGGAAAAGGGGGGATCGGTTCCTGGGCTTCGAGAAAATAGAGGAATGTGGCCAGCAGCTAAAAAAATCAACACACACACACACACACACACACACACACACACACACACACACACACACACACACACACACACACACACACACACACACACACACACACACACACACACCATAATGGGCATAAGCCTGGAACTTCTAACACACTTTTCTCCAAACATATTATGTTCATACTTCCGAAATCTTCACATCATGTGTTCCATGTATTTATGCAGGTAATAGCGGATAAAAAAATCGAATATGGATAGAATTTTCAGAGGGAATCGATGATGTCACAATCAGCAGCATTCGGCGGCAAACTGACGGCCGGGTTCCAGACGACGTGCTTTACTTAACCAAGTCCATGAGTTCAGGACGTTTGTTCAACTCAGCATTTATGACTTTTCTCCTGCCATGTTGTTCTTCTGTTGATGGAGGTAATATAGAAACGATGAATATGTCAAATTGTTCGTGTTACTCATCCAGCACTATGTGTCAAGGCCAACAATCTAAAGCGATTGGTCTCAAATGCTACCATGGGCACCCAAACACGCCACCAATATGAACTGAGCTGTTGAATGCAGTGCAAAACATCCAAAGAAACTACCGTAACAGTGTATTGTGATCCGTCCTGTCCCCCATACGCATCATAGATGGGTATCTGATATATATATATATATATATATATATATATATATATATATATATATATATATATATATATATATATATATATATATATATGTTGTAGTATTAACAATATATGCTAGTATTAACAATATATGCTAGTATTAACAATGAAAAATACATGTGAATAAAATCAATACAGGCTTGTAGCATGGGAACGTGTACAATTCACCGTCGTTGGCATTAAAAGGCTTATATATTTTGTACCATAAATTTTTGAGACATACAAAGCTGAGAATTGGACAGGAAATTTTTAGACGATCATCTTGATACATACATTAAGCAGGATCGGACCAATATTTGCTGAGATATATTATATTAAAATGTGGAAAATAGGGTAAAAATTGGTAAATTCTCGTGACAGATCATCAAGCACACCTCACATAGGTGAATATTGAAACATTTTAAACAATTGATTGTCACCCAATTTTTTTTTTTGATGATTGTGAATCATGCCTGGAACAAATATATAGCAATGAAAAATAATTATTGTGATATTGTAGTGCAATTTTTACAAAAATTTCCAAAATACAATTTCAGGCAAAATTAATTTTCAAACCTAACTTTCCTTTAGAATGGTGCGATACAAATATTACTTTAACCTTAATGGTTAAATTATTTATTGTTGTGTAATGGTTGAAGGCTATGCTAATTGTCAGTAACTGCAAAATAGTTGAGGTTTGAGGTATACGTGTGTGCCGAGCATCCAAAGTGTGTCTATTTGGATGTTAGAGAGTACGGTAAATTCAAAGATGCTTGGCTTTATTCTGTAAAATAGGCATCAGGTTGTTATTTTTTAGCATTAAAAAATACATTGTATGATGATTGAATTGTTTTAGCAATATTATTCATTTTGGATGTTCCGTTTTTTATTTATGACCCAACTTCCACTGTTAGAGAGTACGACACATTTTTTGTACGTCACGTTTGAGATCATGGAGATGGAATATCGGCCAAATCGGATGGAACATCATCGCCAAACTGTGACATTTAATCATAATTAAGGTATAGTTTAGGAATAATTACATATATTACACTATCTGATGTTAAATGTGATCACACCTGCATCCGTGTAATAATGTATAGGTTTACGTCACATCGGATGTACGTCACAGCGTATCACACACCCCACAAAGCTTGGAACTTCCAAATCCATGGGAAATTAACCAATAGACGCATGTGTAAAATAATTGATTCACTGATACATATTGATAGATAAGTTCTTAATGCAATACACTCCTTTGTTGGCTTAGTTTCAGGGTGCAGTACGTCACGTTTTGTGTACGTCACGTTTTATGGCATAATTTATGTCCACAATATTTAAGATAAAACGGACTATAAATAAGCAGAAACCGATTCTATTATTATTGATGAATCCATTTCAACTATTCTTTTATCTGTTGCAGATAAGTACCACTAGAAGCATGGGAAAATCAACAGCCATGACAGCCGCAGAAAGGAAGAGGCGTTCCCGAAAAAAGCAAACAGAGGAGAACACCGCTGAACAGAATGCACTTCGCTTAACCAGTGAACGAAAACGATTAGCAACATATAGAGAAAAACTTTCTGAAAAGAAGGGCAAGAAAATTCCACTGTCGGCAGCTGAAAGAAAACGATTATCCCGTGAGCACGAGTGAACCAATGAAAGTCTGAAGATACAACAATACAAACTTCTCGAAGAGCGACACCGTATTGCACAGTACCGATCGAGAATTGAAGCCACAAACAACTGCACAAGCCGAATAAAAAGGAGTCACAGCCCCCAACATATGTTGCCACAAACTTGTACATGTATCGTCTAGCAGTCGTTTGTCCGCTGCCGGCGTCACCGCTGCTGCACAAATGACCTTCTCAGAGGACTACACTTAATTCGTCATATCTCAGCAATGAAATGGAATTAAGCCTCAATAATTATACCACTAGAATCACAAGAACCTGCCCTTTAAAATGATATACTATACAGATATACAACAAAGTTCAAATTTTTCAAAACTTGTCCGCAAATTGTACACGTTCCCATGCTACGAGCCTACAGTGTAAACTAGAAGGGCACTCAGTCGAGTGCATACCTCCGCCACGTCATGCCTGATCCACGAGATCACATCGGGCCCAATACGTTTTTGAAATATTATGCTTTTGCAGTACTATATCATTTTTAGCCCTATCTCTCAATGGTGACGAATCACTTTAAGAATTAAATAATTCTCGAATACGGATCCGAATTCGGATCTTCACCAAAATCGAACCGATTCGTTCTTGCAACACACACAACTTGTCCACCAAGTTTCGTCCAAATCCGTCCATAACCTTTTGAGATATCATACTATGTATCATTTTTAGCCAAATCTCTCAATGGTGAAGAATCACTGAAAAAATATAGTAGTCGGATCCGGATCCAGATCTTCACCAAAATCGAATCAATTCTTCTTGTTACACAACCAACCTGTCCACCAAGTTTCATCCAAATCCGTCCACAACTTTTTGAGATATTGTACTATATATTGTTTTTAGCCCTATCTCTCAATGGTGAAGAATCACTTAAAAAATTAAATAATTCTCCCATCCACATCGGGATTCGGATCTTCACCAAAACCGAATCAATTCCTCCTAGCCACACATCGAACCTGCCCACAAAATTTCATCTGGATCCGTCCACAACTTTTTGAGATATCCTGTACACAAAGAGACAAACAAACAGACAAGCCGGTAGACGGCCATGGGTTGCCAGGCATCCGATGACCTTTGACCCCTTATCTGAGTTAATCTAGTACTAAGTACTTACGAAATTGCAATCGAATCGGTTAACCCGTGTATGAGCAAGGGGGCTTTGAATGGTCATTTTGCCCGAACAATGCACTCATTGACCTTTGACCCCTGACTTAGCCGAGATAGGTCAATATGTCCTGAAGCAAAGTTGTAGTACCCATTGAGTACTCTGTACCTATGAGCTTTCATTCATATCGGTTAACCCGTGTAGGAGCAAGGGGGATTTGAATGGCCATTTTGCAAAAAAAATGCACTCATTGACCTTTGACCCCTGACCGACTCAAGATAGGTCATTATGCAAATGAGCAAAGTTGTAGAACTCATTACGGTCTATAAGCATGTAAAGATTCATTCGATTCGTTTCAACCATCTTGGAGCGAGTGTACTTTGAATTTTCAGCGGGAATGCTCAATGGCCCTCGGACACCCAAGTTGAGAGGGTTACTATTTGGAAACTATAAGATATAGAAAAAAATGGATGTCATATAGCGGATAGAGAATCACCTTAAGATTATGCATACCAAATCTCATCGAGTTCCATCTACTGATAACT
This sequence comes from Eptatretus burgeri, assembly GCF_056783735.1. Classification (NCBI taxonomy): domain Eukaryota; kingdom Metazoa; phylum Chordata; class Myxini; order Myxiniformes; family Myxinidae; genus Eptatretus; species Eptatretus burgeri. Next base: position 26,277,027 of record NC_140967.1, on the reverse strand, counting down.
ACTCTGTATCCATTTGAATGAAAAGTACCGAAAATGCAGTTTGATATCGGAAATCCCCAAAGTTTGAGGGAGTGCTGTGGGTGAACAAAGATATAAATCGAAAATCCGGCTTGATCGTTTGTGCACAATGTATTCCGGATGATTAGTGTGAATTTTCATGACCATCCGACCATAACCCTAAGAGGAGTAGCATTTGGCGCGAAGGCACCTCCAGCTCTCGCATATTATCGATTTTTGCCCTTTGACCCCTGACCTAAGCAATATCGGTCAATATGTCCTGAGGCAAAGTTGTAGTACTCATTGCGTGCTATGAACCTGCAAGGTTTCATTCGTATGGATGTACTCACCTGGTCGCTAGGGGGCCTTCAATTTTTGCCAATTTTCGGGCATACCTCATTTGTAGGGGGCGCTGCGGGTAAACTATTCCATATATCACAAAAACTGGAATATATTTGGTGGAGCATCACCTGTCGATGATGCATGCCAAATTTCACAAGCCTACGTGGGATAATGGCTTTCAGAATTGATTTTGCGTGAACGGTACCGACTTTGAAGGTTTTTCGGCTGTTGCTATGGAACCAAAGCGTCCCTAGAAACCATCACAATTTCCAAAGCACTAGGTCATAAGATGTACCTCCCACCCGAGTTTGGTCAAAATCGGCCCACGTTTACTACCAATTATGCTGATGACAAACGAACAAACATCCAAACAAACAGACAGAATTACTGACAATAAGGGTCACCTATTTCGGCGACCCAACAGACAAACAGACAGAAAGGGGTGAAAACATAACCTCCTCGACCTTCGGTGGCGGAGGTAACTAGAAGGGCACTCAGTAGAGCGCATACCTCCGCCACACAATGCCTGATCCACGAGAACATATCGGCCCAAATACATTTTTGAAATATCACGCTATATATCGTTTTTGGTCCTATCTCTCAATGGTGAAGAATCACTTAAGAAATTAAATAATTCTCGTATCCAGATCCACATTCGCATCTTCACCAAAATGATGATGCTTTTAGAGGGGGGGGGGGTATTGGTTAGAAAAATGTGGATGTAGAACTAGCGATGGCTATTTATGATTATCAGGAGCATGACAAAGTCACCTGCTGCATTGCCACATAGAAGGGTAAAATGATCCTTCACCACCTTGACCTGGAGCAGATCTTTCCTGCTTGGACAGGAAGGTAGCAGATTGCATCCTCTTCCAAAATAATCCCATCTCTTCTGCATCTTCAACTGGAGCCTTCAGCCCTGGGTGCCTCGTGGAAATGTTGTTAAATCAGCAATGGTTTCTCCCGTATTACCGGTCCACTCAAAGGGGTAAATCTGAATTCGAACTTGTTTCTTCAATCTTACCGGTCCACTCAAAGGGATAACTCCACAATGGTTTCTCTATTACCGCATTTGACTCGCGTTCACCGCACAGTCGATTCGTTCATCCCATAATGGCGGCCCATTGATACTGCACTTGGAGCTCTTGCCAACCTATGTAACACCTGTTTTTTGGGGTTTTTTTGCACAATGTCATAACCTTTCTCTGCCTTTTAGCACAACTAATTTTGTCCATCGTTTTGCGTTTGGGCGCCATTATTAACTGTTGTGTGTCTACTAGATTTCGCAGCTAAAGTATTACATAATCTGCGTCATGTCATTTCCTGTTCGATGGTAGTTCATTGTTAAACTTCGCTTCATTTTGTGTGCTGGCCTGATTACTACAATTAATGGTGTGTGAGAAACAAGAAAAGGCTCATAATGGGAAGTAATCGTACACGCGGAGGCAAACAATGACTTATCTTGGCTCAAAAAACGCGATTGGCCAAAATTAAATACCGCGATAACTAAATCGGAACACAATAGCTTTCCGCAATTGGGCGAAACTCGCGATATTAGAACCCGCAATATTTGAGGGTTTACTGTATTGGAAATACTGAGGGAAATCCACAACTGACACACCTAGATGCGCAAACAATGAGTAATTGTTACTCGATGAGAATTGCAACAATATTGTTCCGGGTTTACCGGCCGTGTCATGAGGGGCTTCTCGGACCCACTTCCCTACCCTTGACACTGATGTCGACAAGCCGCAGATAACTACGTGGCACAACAGGTTGCTGGGCAACTGCAGACACTGTTTTAGACGATTAACTTACGTAGGGTTCTCGCATCTAATTCCAGTGTTACTTTCCTTTATTCATTATTATTTTTTGTATACTGGGTCGAGGCTCATGGAAGAGCTAATACACAGAACATATAACAAGGCGGGAGACCAGAGGGGTTGGAGAAGGAAGCACAAAATAGTGGGGAACAGAGACAATAGGAGATCTGTGGAAGGGAGAGGGATGGGGCAGGGTACACAAGGTAAACAAGATGGTACTACAGGGAATTTCAGGAAGGAAAACAAGAAATTTGAAGGAGGTGTGTTTAGGTTGGATTTACGGGTGTAAAAAAAGATCATGGTTATGGATGGGGGGAGATAGGAGATGGTGGTGAACAGCTGTTTTGAAGAACTGGAGGGACGAGTGGGATTGAAGAGAGTGTGGGAGGTTGTTCCAAAGGTGGGAAAAAGGAGGAATGAAAGAGTGAAGGTAAGCAGTGATTTTTGATTTTGGCAGTTTTACCAGAAGGGGGACTTTGGCAGACCTTGAGCACCTGCGGAAATATAGGAGGGGGCAGATCACAGAGTAGAAGGGGCAAGGCCGGAGAGGAGACGGTAAAAGACAGAAAGACCACCGATCTGTCTCCGGTGAGAGAGCTTAAGACCCAAAGACTCAGCTTCATCCTGGGAGATACCAATGATCCTAAAAGCCTTGGTTTCCACAGTGTGACGTTCAGCTTGGTGTGAGGCACGTGCATCACCCCAGAGGGGAGAGCAGAACTCCTTTAATGGAGTTCTCTTATCTCCTCTTCCCATCCTGTCCAGGCTGCAGTTCCTCAAGACAGTGTTCTTGGCCCTGTTTTTTCTGGTTTTCATCAATGATCTCTCAGATTCTCTGGAAAATCCTCTTTATCTCTTTGCTCATGACTCCACCCTCTGCCGTAACATCTCTCATCCCTCTGATTGGCAAGCAGTAGCTTCTTCACTCTGCAGATCTTGATAATATCACAAGCTGGTCCAGCACGTGGATCATGTCTTCCAATCCCAACAAATCTCACATTCTCACTGTCTCTCTGAAAGGACCATCTGGAACCCCCCTCCCCACCCCCACCTACTTTCTCAACAATCCCCATGAAGAAGTCCTTTCAATCAAGCTTTTAGGCCTCACTATCTGCCACGATCTTTCCTGGGAAAGCCACATCTCCAAGCTGGTCTCCAAAGCCAGTCGCCGACTGGACATCCCAACTCTGTCGCCAGGATGAGGCTCAGGTCTATCATACCGGAGGAGGGAGTAACCAGGGAGAGAAACTAGGAGTCAGAGACATCTTGAAAGAGGAGAGTTTCTGTTCAGCAGATTATGTATGGTTTGTCAGTAGCAACCTGTATGGAGAGATCAGTCAGGTTAGAGTGAAGGCCCTGGATGTTTGAGGTCCACACTGTTTAGGAAGAGGGAGGGAAGGAGACTTTGGGTGTTGGGGAGGGGAGGGGGATGGTAGTGAGAGGGAGGCGAGGTGGAGGTAGTGATAGTTGTTGACAGATTGCAGAAGAGCTAGGGGAGAGGGTCGGATGGGGAAGAGGGCTAGGTGGTGAAGGGATGAGTAGCAGTGGAGAGTAATAAGAGAGGGGGAAAAGGGAAGTTGGAGATTGGAGGTGGTGGAGGAATGAGCTGGAAGAGAGAGGGTGGGGGAAGGAGGCAGCTTTGTGGATGTGAAGGGGGCAGCTTTGAGAAGGGGGAGTGAGGGGGAGATTTGAAAGGGTGGGGTGAGGGCGGGAAGAGGTGAGGGGGAAGAATTGAGGGAGAAGGTGTGGGGGGTGCTTTTCAGAAGGCCGAGGAGGAAGAGAGAAAGTTTGCTTTGAAGAGGGAGGAGGTGGTTGATTTGCGAGGGAGGGAGAGGGGAGACGATGAGATCAGGCATGGCTATTGGGGAGGAAGGAGAAGGGAGGGGTGGGGAGAGGGGAAGTATGACACTGGGTAGAGGTATTGTGAAGATGGGAGCGGGAGGGGGAGGAACAAAAATTGAAGGGGTGGGAAGAGGTGGAGGCAGCTTTAAGAAGGGGGAGTGGTTAGGGGAGAGATTTGAAGGGGAGGAGTGAGTGGGAACATTTGAGGGAGAAAGGTGAGAGGAGAATTGAGGGAGAAAGGTGTGGGGTGAGCTTTTGGTAAGGGTGAGAAGGAAGCTTGTGGGGGGAGACAGTGAAGTTTGCTTTGAAGAGGGAGGAGGTGGCAGAATTGAGAGGGAGGTGGAGCTGAGAGCAGCCACGGTCATTGGGGAGGAGGGAGAAGGGAGAGGTGGGGATAAGGGAAGGATGAGACTGGGTAGAGGTATTCCGAAGATGGGAGTGGGTGGGGGGAGGAACAAGACTTGAGCATGTGGGAAGAGGGGAAGATGTGATGAGATGAAAGAGAGAGAGAGCATGTTTGAGATATTGTGGAGTGTAATGAATGAGAGTGTGAGACATTTGTTAGATTGGAATGGAGAACACAGATGTTTGAAAACCATACAGTTTGAGATACCAGAGGAGGAGCTGTAAGCAAAGCAGAGTACAGTGGAGAGATGCTAGGATGGCGGGGGGGGGGGGGAGATGGGAGAGGTAAGGAGGGGGTATAACAGGAGAGGAGTTAGGAGGAGGTAGATTTAAGGAGGTGGGATGAATTTGCACTGAAGTTGGAAAAAAAAGAACGATTAATCATGGAAGACGAACAAGTATTGCAAAATGGGATTTTAAAAAAATTGTTGGCCAGAGATTCACTTAAATCCATTTGAAGATGGATGGAGTGCAGAAGAATTGACGGTGAAAAAAGGAAGCGTAACAGATGGAATTTGTAGACATGGGATGAAAGGTCAAATTGAACACATTATCTTGAAGACGAAGAACTGGGCGGAGGGGGGAAGTTGAAGCATTGTAAGAGACCGTTTTTATTTATTTATTTTTTGCAGATTAGTGGGGGAGAGTAAATGAAAAGTTTGAAAATAAAGGTCATTAAGGTGTATGGTGAAAACCTTCACGATCAGAGTTGAATCTACAGGGAAGAGGGTAGAGAAGGAAGAAGAGGTCAGTACAGACAGTCACGTGGTTACATGGGGTATAAGATGAGAAGGGAATAGATATTTTTTGTTGTGTTTTTAAAAAAAATATTTTAAGACATGAAACAGAGGGAAAAGTTGGGACGAATAGAGATAGGGTGGAGGGAAAAGTGGAGAAAATAGAAACCGATGTTAATAAGGAGAAAATACAAATAAACACGATCGTGCACATAGTATAAAAGGGAAGACGGGTAGGCCTCAGGGAAACCCAATATGACAAGCCTGATGAAAACCCACAAAATTCGCACAAGTTTTGAAAGAAAACTGAACTAGGAACGCACAGTAAACAGAGGCAACAAAATAAGTCAAAATGCGACAAACATGGACCGGAAACTTATCTTTGAGAAAGTCGGAAAAGACCCCTGGAGAGAACCAACGGTCACTCAAAAGCCGGAACCAGAAGTGAACAAAAAAAAAAATCACAAACACAAAGATGTGTCCAGACCGTGTTTATGGCCGGACGGGAGTTTGGCTTCAGACGCGTCCGGGCGGTGTTTGTTTCCAGACGCGTCCGGGCGGTGTTTGTTTCCGGATGTTTTTTGGGCGGTGTTTGTTTCCGGCCGGTGTTTGTCTCTGGACAGCTTGGTTTTCCGGACGCATCCAGACAGTATTTATTTCTGGACGGGAGTTTGTCTCTGGGTGGTATTTATAGTATGACCTGTAGAAAATGTATTTCAGACATTATTTTGTTTCCATCTTCACTGTTATTCTCTGCAGAATCATTTTTATGAGACGGTATGAATCGTAATTAACGCTCCATCACACGTCTGCCTTCCGTTCCTCTCACCTCTCGCTGCCTTCCCTTCCCCCACCCCTCCTTGCTCTCCCTCTCTCCTCGCCCCCCCACCCCTCTATCTCTTCACTGTCCCCCCTCCATTTCCCCATCAGCGAAGTGCCGGGTGGTATTTGCTCGTATATAATTTTTTTTTACTTCCTGGAGGCATGCAAACCAATGACTGTGAGCATATACACCACATGCGCATCAAAATTGCAAGAATATCAATATTTGTAAACCTCCGCATGCACTGTCTGGACGAAGAGCTCTTAAACGAGGTATCATTCAGCATTGTACATCCTGTGGTTTTGATGTTTACCCCGCTCAGACACAATTGGACAACTTGCATTTATATATAGATAGCTATAGATGAGAGTTCAACATCCTGTTCATGTCAATACCAAGATGGCAGTTTTACAGACAGATCCCAATCCCTTGAGATTCAAACCTTGATGCCATTCTTAAAGTATCCTCCCAACTTTTCTGTTTAAATACAGATTTTGAGATTAAGAGGTGTATTCAGCCAGACTTGCTGCTCTTCACGCTGCAGTCTTTTAAAGCTGTAATATAAAGTGATTGCTTTACGTACTTGTGTTGAGATGATCATACATAGTAAATGCTTCTGTGCAGAGGCCAATCACATGAAATAAATCATTATTGCTTTTCTTACAAAGTGCAGAGATAAGGTTGACCTCTGGCAGGAGAAACCAAGTGTGTCCCCACAAAATAGACTCTTTCCAATGCTAAAACAAATTTAATCCACTACAGACAATTGATCTATTAATTATCTTAAGTTGCCCTTTGTAGTTTTGCTAAAAGGGGGCTAACTAACCCCCTTATTGCATAGGGATTTTTTTTCTTTCTGCATTCCCAACACTCCCAGCATTCCAAATTTCCAAGCTGTATCTCAGAGCCAGCTTGGACTTTCAGAATGACATTTCACAACAATAATGAGAATAAAGGTGTGCAGGGTTAATATTTTTTTGACTTTGACCTAATTTTTAGGTCATAAACCAATTACAGACATTTTAACATTTTTCGTCACTCAACTAAGGTTTGTCTGATCGGAACGAAATTGCCCTCTCGAGAAAGCCAAGAGCAAGTCGCGTTTATGCTTCAGTTACAGCACACCTGTCCGAGTTAAAGGTCAAGGTCAAATGGTGGTCTGAAAAAAAACAAAACGCGTTTTTTCCGCTCAATTTTGCCAATGCAGAATCTCAAAGACCGGTTGGCCTTCCAGGATGTTCTTGCTTCATAATGGTGTATCTGCGCTGTAGTTGTGCACCTGATATTTGTTTCATGTGCTTGACCTGCTTTTTAGGTTATTTCTCCAAAATAAGCTCATAGACTGGGTCCCGGTGTCCAGCCGTCTGTCCGTTAACGTTTCCCTAAAACATCTCCTCACAAACTACCTGACCGATGTGGACCAAATTTGGTACAATGAATCAGGATAGCAAGGTCTCATGAGGTTGTGCTCCCCATCCGGATCCACCCTGATAAGAGGCCAAGAAGGGGGTTTCGCCTCAAATTCAGGTTATTTATTTTAAAATCTTCTCAGAAACTGACCACATGCAGACCAACTCTTGATGAAACATAAGGACCATGCTGTTAACTTAAATTGTGCTCCCCATGAGTGTACCACTTCAGGAAGGGGGAGGGGGGGACGTGGACCATTCCCCATAATCCCTCATTTTCACCCCACCTGCTGGGGGGGGGGACTACCCACCAGTCCTCCACAGACCTTTTTGTTCTTCTTCAGATTGTGACGTAATTAGCAAAAAACACGTTTTTTTTATTATAACTTGAATAATTTTCTTTCGATTATCACAACGTTGAGTTTTATGGATATATTATAGATGTGGACACATTTTTTAAATTTACACTCTATCCCTAAATGTTGTGGAACAAGGTCATATGGTGGTCTGAAAATAATATGCCATCATTGGATCGTGGGTCAAGGGTAAGTTGCAGGCGACCACCGAGGGTAAGCCGGGTGAGCCTTGCCCTTGGTGATCACTTTGTGATCTCAGATATCTTGTATTATATTTGCTTTCGTTCAATAGAAAAGAAAGAGGATTCCTTGCATATGACTGCCCTTTATTGACAAGCGTTGACATAATTTTCAATTACTCTCAGCAAGAAGAGTAAATGCAAGAAATGCTGGTTTGGTCAATTTCCATGATAGTTTGAGATACATGACCTCTTGTATCTTTCCTACTGCGACTACTTATTTAACGATTCCAATTATTCCGACCTTCTTGTCGGGTCTGCCAGGGAATGTTTATGACACGAATCTTTCTTGACCACATGGCCAGGCCTGACGTTTGACTGAACATAGCAGGATTTTGTACTTCAGTGTATGTTCAGGCTCTTGGTGATAACTCGCCTACACTTTGTGAAAAACACCAAATGATCTGTAAAGTGGACCAACAGTCAGTGATGGTGGATGAGACCTCCAGCTTAACATTCTTCCGATGGACAATGCAAATTTTGATGCATTACCCTGCATGCTAGACACCAAGGTGACAGGATACAGCTGCGACAAGATTCCAACACAGGTAGGATGGCTCAAAGGCGAATGCACATACTTCTCAGTTATCGTAGCTTTCCTCTACAGCATCCTTCCTGAAGCAGCTAAAAAATGCTAGGAAGTCTTAAATTTAAAGTGAGAGTTATTGATAACGCACGCACGCACGCACGCACGCACGCACGCACGCACACTACAATATCGGCTATTCCTAAAATATAATATAATTTCAAGGATTGCTGTAAATTATGTTAATTTCACAACATCCGAAATTCAACTCCATTTAAATGGTAAACCTCAAAACATAGTTCCCTACCACAAGTGTGAACCTTAACCTGTGAACAATTGACCGGTTTCCCAACCACATGGATCATCAGCTGGGCACCGTTCTTCTTCGAGGTTTCAATCCCTTCAGCCCAGAACCTCTCCAAACGGTGGGTCCACAACTTTGGTCACGGATTCACATCAGTACATTACCTACATCAGTCGATCCACAACCTCAGTTGTGTCCAGGCAGTCAGTCAACCCCATCAATGCAACATCACCAATCAAACTTTACTCACTGGAGGATTTAATGTATTATCACAAAGTTAGAACTCCCAACATACATTCCATTATATGATAATACATTAAATCATGCACACCTTACCTTAAATATAACACGTCCAACAACAAACACGAACATCCCACTCACCTCTGGATCAAACGGTTATTTATGAACGGATTTTTTCACACGCTTCTTCTCTCCAAGCAACCACTGAAATAGGTTTAAATGATTTACATGTATATTTTTTAATAATTTACTTATATAAACATCTAGTTAATAATATTTTTACTATTCGTATTGTATTTCACTAATTCTATTTGGTGTCGTTTTATGATCTTAAAGAAAACTTGTTTAATAAAATCAGCTAACTGTATCTCCCTGTGTTAGCATACATCTGACTAGTTGTTTTAATCTATTGACAAGTTCAGTGCTGTATGTGGTTGCTCTCACAGCTCTAATTATTTCATTGGTAACTGCACCATGGAATAGCTTCCTTGGAATATTTCTGTCTCAGAAAGGTGTTCGTACAATGTGGATGAACCATCTCATTTATCAAATAACTTGGTGTGAAATTTATTAATATTTTGTAATTAATTATATTTATTTATTTACACACTCACGTGCACAGTGAATGTTGTTTTCCCAGCTATTGCCACACAAAATAGACCCTTTCCTAAGCACCAGCAGTTTTCATCCCATGCAGACAAGTTCCCCCATTACTCTTTTATGTTACAGTCAACTCTTCCAAGAGCAATCCTCCATATATGGAATGCATATGGCTTTACCTGCCTCTTGCTCACACACCGGGAGCCTTGGCCGTGCGCCTCTGGGAGCCTCAGCCATGTGTAACGCTCCATTTGGAAGGCAGACCGCATGCACGACGTGGCTACAGTCAGATTTTCCAGGCCAGGGGCCAGCATGATATATGCTAGCCAAGGGTCAGGCCTGTAGCAAAATTTCTCACGCTGAGCTAAGGGAATGGCTTCTGTGTGGGTCATTGAACCATTCTGTCATCGTCCCGAGCACACGAGCACATCTCAGCAAATGAAGATTCCTCTTCATTACCTGCACGGCAAAGGTGGACGGAGGTTATGTTTTCACCCCTGTTTGTCTCTTTGTGTAGTTGTGATGAAAATTTCCATCAAATGTCGGTCTGTCTTGTTTGTTTGTTTTTTTGTTTGCGAGTGCGATAACTCACGAACGCTTTCAGCTGTCTTCGTCAAACTTCAGTAGAGGATTCCGAAGGACAAAAGTGAGGCCGTCAACGTTTTTGACTATAGATATATGTTAAAGGTCAAGGTGACGGTGACGTAGTTTGCATGATTTTCGTCATACCTGTAAGGATACTGCCTGATGTCTTCTTGTCTGCTTGGTTATGAGGATATCTCAAAAACTTGTAGAATGATTTGGACGAAACTTGGTGGACAGGTTGGGTGTGTGACAAGGACGAATTGGTTCGATTTTGTTGAAGACCTTTTTAAAGTGATTCTTCACCATTGGGATTACATGACCTTGCTGATAATTGGAAGTAAGCTTATAGGTCTGCAGTTAGGAGGATCTGTTTTTGCACCATGTTACTTAGCTCTAATCTATTTCAAAACATTCGTATGATTCTTTCTTTGTTTGACCAGATCTTTGGGAAATTTCAAAAAAACTCAGAAAAAGGTGATGCAACCAACTCCAAAAACATTCGACAAACAAATGCAAGATCTCTTACCATTCTTCTCTGTTCTAACGATTCCAGATGCAAAAGTTTCAATCTTTCTTCATAGGATAACCAAATAATGCCAAATTCTATGTGTAAACGATCTTTGAACTTTTTTCAATAGCATCAATGTCTCCAATTGATAAGGATTCCATACTTCAGTTGCACATTCAAGGTGAGAACAAACAAAAGTTTGATACATATTTAATAGAAACTTTCCTTCTCCACACAAGAATATGTCCATATATATATTATATATATATATATATATATATATATATATATATATATATATATATATATATATATATATATATATATCACAAACGAAAAGCATGGTCAGTCCGTGAAGCCGTCCGTCAGTCAGTCCGTGAAGCCGTGTGACCATATGCCTTTTAATCACGTATGTTCGAATATTGGTTGCAGACAACACTTACATCGATAAATTATGTACTATTGGAATGTACCTTTCGACGCTTTAGACTGCTGAGACCCCTTCGACCGTTTAAGACCCCTAATGACCCAGAGACCCAAAACACTCTGAAGTCCCCGAGGACCCCAAAGGGCCAAAAGTTACCAAGGACCCAACAGACCCCGAAGAAACACCCAAAAGTCCCAGAGGACCCAAAATACGCCAAATAGCCATAAGACCCTTTAGACCCCTTTGACCTTAACACTATTTATACCTAGGCTCAGAACTTAACACCATTTAGACCCTTTCGACCTTTTCTGACAGATTTGACAGATTAGACCCTTGACCATTTTTTTTGTATACCTTGTCGAGGCTCGTATGAGAGCTAACACACAACGCACAGCAAGGGGGGGGGGGCATGAGACAAGGGGGGCGGGAGTGGTAAGGACAAAACAGTGGGGAACAGAGACATTAGGAGATCTGTGGAAGGGAGAGGGATGGGGCGGGGAACACGGGGAATACAAGATGGGTACCTCTCTCACCTGTCATGGCACTTCAGCAAAAGCTTTCTGCGACTCATTGCTGTTATCAGATGCGACACATCTCTCTGGCTGTTATCAGAGAACCACCTCAGCGTCGTCGAGTCTGGCATTTCACTCAAGCCGACTGGCTACTTTAGACTACTTTGGACTATTTAGACTACTTGGACCTCTTAATATTACAAATATAATTCACATAAATATAATATCACCAATATTATAAAGAAATTTGTACAAAATAAATGTTTGCATGATGATTGGTGTAAATGATGACACAGCAAATCTGTGATGTCAATCTCTGCAACGACGTGTGGAGAGGTGAGGATAGCGAGCCAATATAAGTACTTTATAAATCAGTGAAGACAAAATAAAAGCTTTTTGTGCCAATTGTCTACAATGTAATTCAAACTTCAAATCATATGAAATCATAACACTGAAATCACAAACACTTCCAACCTGAACCAAGTAAGTAAAATGTTTGAATTAGGAAAGGTTAATGGGGGTAATAAAGATCATGGGTCAGAGTTGGGGGTGGCAAGCCATGGTGATGCACTGCTTGCTTAGTGAGAGTCGTGGTGGGAAGAATATGACAACAGCCTTTGAAATGTGATTCCATAGATGGGAGAACGGAGGAATAAAAGAGGTGAGGTGTGCAGTCAGCTTGGAATTTGGACGTTTAACTTGGAGAGGGTTACTGGAAGAACATGCATCCTGAAGTTGCTGGGGAGGGTTAGACGGCTGAGAGAGCAGAGGGAGAAATGCTGGAGAATATGTGGTTGAAAACAGACCACCGACCAGCCTGTGATGTGTGTGCAACAGATCTTGTGCTTCACCTTCATCACTGGAAACTATGATAATTTTGAGAGCTTTAGCTTCCACAGAATCCAAGAGAGCCAGATGTGATGCTGGTGCACCAGCTCATAGTGGAGATCAGTACAGTACTCCATTGAACTTTGGACAAAGGCCATGTAATGTGTGAGTATCTCTATTTTCAAGGAAAGACTTGGATCGACAGAGGATGCCCAGTCTACGGATGGCTTTGGAGTACAACTTTGCGATGTGGTCAGCTTCGGAAAGGTTATGGCTGGTGGTGAAGCCTATAAGTTCAAGAGATTGAATCTCTTCCAGTGGATGACTAAATACATAAATACGTGGTGCCATTTGATGATCATTCCGGAGCGATAGGGTGAGATTATGAAATTTTCCAGGATTTAAGGGCATCCTACATTTATCAGACCAGAGTCTAATGAGAGAGAGAGAAAGAGAGAGAGAGAGAGAGAGAGAGAGAGAGAGAGAGAGAGAGAGAGTGAGAGAGAGAGAGAGAGTTAGAGAGAGAGAGAGAGAGAGAGAGAGAGAGAGAGAGAGAGAGAGAGAGACAGACAGACAGACAGACAGAGACAGACAGAGACAGACAGACAGACAGACAGACAGACAGACACCTGTTGTCTGCCAAGCAGAGGCATGGGGTAGCTTGACACAATGTGGAGTCATCTGCAAAAGGTAATATCAGAGATATGTCCAGGGAGATGATCCTCACCTCTCATTTGACATTGAGGACTTCCAATCATTGCTGAGACAGGAGCAGAAGCATGTCCAGAGTTGCCTGATGGAATCCAGACTGGTGGAATCCAAATTGATGGTTGGAGATGGGGTTGCTTGAAAAAGGACATTGGTTGTCTGGTAGCCATGTTGGAAAAAAATGTACGAGATTTGAAGGCAAAGAGTTTGGACATTCTGTCGTATCTCATGCAGAGTTTGCAGTCCAGCCATTTTAGGTGAGGGATGGGATGAAGAGGGTGCATACACCAGACACAGACTTGACAAGGTGCCACCATGACTTGGAGTAAGGAGACTGGTTAGGGAGTTCAGTCTTGAGATTTGTAAGACGATGTTTTATGGCTTGCTTCATGATGGACACACACTTGTTTGCGAGCCTTATGGAATGAAATAAAGCTACCCTCGGTCGGGTTAGCTTTCCAAGCTGAGAAAGCAAGCTGCTTGACTGCAACTGCCTCCAGGGTCCAGAGGATGGATAGGAAATTCACAGACAGGATGAGATGCATGACCCCATTGGTGCATGAGAGAAAGTAGATATTTATGAAAGTATTCCCATGCACAATCGATATCAAGAGAAAGTAGACTTTTGTGAAAGTATTCCAAGGCAGAATCAATATCAGGTGTTGTGAAGATGGTGCTCGAGTCCTTTTGAGAGAGGGCAGATTGAAGTTACTGCCAGTTGACCTGTGCAAACACCCATATCCTGTGCCGTTGTGGTTGCTCCCTTAAAATAGCCATAGAGACATGGACCTTGACAAGAAAGTGACCAGAAGAGCCAATGGGGACAGAAGAGGAACAAGAGAGATTGGATGGAAAGTTAGTCATTAGTTGGTCCAGGAGGGAGGACATACCAGGAGAAATTTTTGTTGAGAAGTTTACAGATTGGGTCATACTTGGAAGGAGTTACTGGAAGAACGCGTGTATTCGCCGGCATCATGGCCAAAAATCATATGAAGTATGTTTGACCCCTTCTGCCACAGAGTCACAGAAGGCCTTTGCTGCAATGCCATGGCTGCTTGTTGTCGAGGCAACACCCACCCAGCTGGGATGGTGCCAGTTGAAATTACCGCAGATGCAAAACAGACAGCTGGGATGGGTGTTTATGAATTGATCCTTGTTTGAGAAAATAGAGGTGTATAGAGAATTGTCATCATTGGGAAGACAATCTACCACTCACAGCCAGATATATTCCAGAGGGCTAAGAGTGGTGAGTGTGGACAAAGGACAATGAGCAATGGATACGAGTTAAATTTCCCTTTTATAGTCGCAACACACCTGTTACACGTTTACTGCAATTAATGTTATTGTGGTTTTAACGGATCAGCTGATAGCCTGTACCGTAGTACTCTTTCCAGAGCGTTGTTGCTGGCAAGGGTTATGGGGGATGGTTTACCATTGGCTTTCCATCAGTCAGTCAATCAGGGCAGGAATTTGTTATTTAGTCATAGTGCTGGTGATATCTCGCCTACCTTTCACCAAGGACAACGTGGCATCTTTAACATCCAAATATCGCCGGCAGACGGGACGCCCAGTTTAACGTTCATCCAAGGGATTGATGAATCCCCCTGCCTGTGAAACACCAGGACGATGGTTTGTAGCTCGGTTGGGATTCAAACCCAGATGAAGCAGCTCAAAAGGGAGTTTGCATACCATGATGCTATCCTGCCAACCTGATTCGACTAATGGAGTTGCAATTAAATATGTCATCGTCATTGAAGTTATTTCAATGAAATGTTTTGAGATCAAATGAAAAGTTCAGTTTCTGCTTTTACTCTAAAAAGGAATGTCAAGAGAACATTCCATGATGCCAATGTGAGTCTGAGAAATGTTCACCTAAAAAAAAAAAAAAAAGATTCATGATATATTCCAAGGTATCTGAAGAGGGTATGCAAGGCATTCACACATGAAGCATGGTTGACCTTTGCTAGTTAAGCAATAATAATAAAAAAAAGAAAAGATAATTCACATTCCAAACACTGCAGATGATCCTTAAGATGTGGGTATGCAAAGTCACAGTTTAAAATGAGCCATCTGGTGATTTCTCAATGTGACGCATCTCTTTGGGCATCAATGATAAGTTTTGGGATTTCCTTGGTTTAGTGGTTGTTTAGACCCCAATTGTTCCCCACCTTCTTTTGGAGGTTGGCTACTGGACGTTTTTAGTCAAGCTTTCACTAACCAGCTGGCCAGACCTGATGTTCGAGAGAAGGTGGCAGGAATTTATCATTTGTTCAGGGCACCGTATCATCCTTCTGATATACGGTGCACGCATCGATGCCTCGCTTTTCGGGCGAAGCACCAGGGTAACGGTTTATAGCCGGGTCGACATTTTGAAATCCAGGCGAGACGGCTCAATGGTGATTGTGCATACCTCTGAGCTATCCTGCGAGGCCCTTTTCATTGGCCTAATGAGGGATATTAAAGCACAACACAACCGAGTTAGTCATCTGGAAGCACTTTGCGTGCAAGACGACAAAGTGCCGCCAGCTATTCGTAGATTTTCCCTCAAACAGGCCAGACAATTAAAACGGCCTGTCTAAAACTAATTACAGGCTTCATAATTGAATTGGAATAATTTTCTGTACTAATAAATGTCAGTGTGTGTGTGGGTGTGTGTGCCAGTGTGTCTCCTCGATAACACCAAAACCATGAATCATAGTAGGCTGAAACTTTGCACGCATACCAAGAAAACTCCAAGGAAGTGCAAGAGTGAAAATTGTGTGTTTAGGTGAATTAGAACTCCCTTTTGAAGGTATTTTATTTAATTATATCCTTCATCAAGGCACATCCTTGGTCAGCCTGCTCTCCATCACTGGGGTCTGAATATGCCATCTTTTTTGGCCTGCCTAACAATGCCTTGACTTGGAAAAGGCTGCTAGTGGGGCAACTTTGCTAAATATAGCATAACAATTGTGCATTTTGTGAGGAAAGCACCAAATTTGGCACACTAGTAGCCTATCATATGATGAACAGATTTGGATATTGGGTCATCTCAAATTCAGCCGCTGATGGCTGTGGCAGCCATTTTCCACTGCCATCAAAAATTTTGAGATGGCCCAATATCCAAATCTGTTCATAATATGATAGGCTACTAGTGTGCCAAATTTGGTGCTTTCCTCACAAAATGCACAATTGTTATGCTAAGTTGCCCCACTATGCCACAGGTTCTTAATGATAAAGCGCTCAAATGATTTTTCACTTTTCTCACTCATATCATTGAATGCCTGTTCATCATACCTACAAATCAATGTATATATCGCTTTTGTTAGTACTTTAGTTTTCAAATTAGGAGCTTGGAGAGATTTCCTGCATTATATGATGCGATTTTCCACGATCTACTCTCACGGACTACACTAGCAGGCTGAAGTTTTAGAACACCTCCATTTTTCCAGTTTTTACTGAAATTTAAGCAGTTTAATGTTTCAATGTACTCTGAAATTAAAGCATAGAACAAATAAACAATTGCAGATAAAAAAGAAATAATGGAATCGTTTTTGTTGAACAAAATTTTATCTAAAGTTTTGACTCATCAAAGTAGCCAACTTTTGCAGATATAACAGCCGAACATACTCGTGGTATTCTTTCCACAATGGAAATCAAATATTGTTCAGAAAGTTCTTCCGAACACTGTTGCAGAAGTTCCCACAAATGTGTTGCACTTGTAGGTTGCTTTGCGTTCACCCTTCTGTAAAGTTCATCCCAAACT
The DNA here is from genome assembly GCF_056783735.1 of Eptatretus burgeri. Classification (NCBI taxonomy): domain Eukaryota; kingdom Metazoa; phylum Chordata; class Myxini; order Myxiniformes; family Myxinidae; genus Eptatretus; species Eptatretus burgeri. Next base: position 26,260,071 of record NC_140967.1, on the reverse strand, counting down.
AGGTTGATGGGTTTAAATCTGGAGACTGTGCTGGCCATTCCATGATTTGAAGCTTACCGTCTTGTTCTTTTCTTCTAAGGTAGTTCTGACAAAGCCTGGAGGTATGTTTTGGGTCGTTATCTTGCTGCAGGGTGAACCCCTGACCAACTAGGCACAGACCAGAGGGTATTGCATGGCTCTGCAAAATGCTGTGGTAGCCATTTTGGTTCAGGGTGCCAGTCACTCTGTGCAAGTTGCCGACTCTGGATCCAGCAAAAGAGCCCTAGATCATCACGCTTCCTTCTCCATGAAGTGCAGCAGCACAGGAGACACTCCCATGGAGTGGGTTTTCTGTTTCCTTTGTGTTTGTGGGTTTTGTGGAATGAAGGGTTTTTACGGTGGCCGGAGTGCAAATCCTGCCACCAACCTCCTCAAAAAAGTAACCCAACTGCAGGAGGACGTCCACAGACACAGTTGGGCACTAGATATGGATTGTCATTGGCTCACAAGGAGCTCCTCCGCCCTTTGACAGGTTTTGTTTTTAATCTTGCTGGGAGTCCATATCACAAACCTTCCTCACCAGGAAACCTGGTGGGGGAGACGGTTTAGTCTCCGCAAACCTGACCATGAAACAGGTTAGTACAGGTTTACATGATACCTTTAGCAAGTCATATCTAATCTGGTCTGACCTATCCATGATGAACAAAAAGTTCTCCACCTATGACATCTTAGGTTACATGGTTTGGCTGCTATGATTTTTTTGAAGAATAAATCTTTTAAAAATCCCCTTATTCAGAATGGCTTAACCAATGGAGGGGAAACTTCACCCACATGTTCCCCAAGCCTTGGGGATACCAGGTTATTCATAAATAATTAATAGGTCACATGGTTTGACGGCCATATTGGATTGAATGGAAAAAAAAGTTCTCTTCAACCGCTTCATCAATCGACGTGAAACTTCACAATTAGGATCTAGTATTGATGGGGAATATATGTATTAAATTTCAACCTGATCGGACGCATGGTCTGGCACCCAGAATTATCTATATATTATTTCTGTTAACGTCTGCATGTAATTTGACGTATCTCCTCCAAAACTGCCGGAAGGATTGTCGCCACCTTCGGCATGCGGGTGCTCTGTGGTCTAATGAACAGCATGGGCTATGTGAGATCGCGCCAGACGGACAGGTTTGGGAATTTTGGGCGATTTTCTAATTTTTACATTCGTTTGCATGGCGACGTGTGACGTCACTGCTGAGAGGCGTAATTCCGTCACAACATAATCGGTCATTCGCTGACGTCATCACGTCTGTCGTCGACAGACCGTCGCCACCGAGAGGCGTAATGCCACTCCTCAAAAACAGTGTCTGCAATGTGAAACCCTCTTCTGCACATGCTGACTACCTCAGAAGGTGAATTTGACACAAAAAATGTAACAAGAAATATTGTATTTCTTGTTTTTTATTTATTTACGTAAAGATTTATTTCAAAAAAAATATTATTTCTGATAACGTCTGCACGTATTTTGACGTTTCTCCTCCGAAACCGCTGGCAGGAATGTGCTCATTTCCCATATACTGGGGTTCTTAATGTGACGAAGACGATGCACTAAATTTCTAAGCTGGAATTGGATGACAACGTGGCTTCAACAAGATTGTCAACCCATCGACGGCCGCATTTTTCCCTTTCGGTCGCCATCGCTGAACTGCTGTCCAGTAAGTGCTGCCATCTATCCAAAAAATATGAACTCGAGTAAGGGAGTACTCATTGCATCAAACACTGAACATAAACACAACTGATAATAAATAGTATAGCTCAGAACATCAGCAATGGTTGTCATGTTTTAAAAATCAGCGTGGAAGGAGGGGAATGGTGAGCGCCAGAGCTCTGCCAACATGATCGACCCCGATTGGCTCTTTCCCGGACTGAACACGCCCTCTTAGACTGTCAATTTGTGTCTGAAATCCAACGTACATATTAAAAACACCCGAAAATAAGTTGCAATAGGCCTACATCCAGATAACATCAGAGGTTATAATCTGAAGGTAGGGGGAACCAGGGAACGGGTATGAGGTCATTCCTTCATTGCCTGGATTCTCTTCTTTTCTTTGTTCTTCGAAAGCGCGGTGTCCGACAATAGATTCTGTACCTTGAATGCGTGCGTATTAACTGTTCAAATTAAAGAGGTGTTCGATTGTCGGATGCACCCAAACAACTGCAGTTCATTACATTAATTGTCAATATCAACCGCCATCGTTACCTGTGTTGTGTCTTGCGTGTGTGATCTTCAAATTAAAGCATCCAAGCGGTGTTCGATCGTCGGATGTGCGCCAAAAAGTGCCGTTCATTGAAATTTGCATTCTGATTCTCAGTCACCCTCCACCACTCCTGTTCAGTCTATGGCTAGGCCTATATCATGTTAAACTTGCCCCATCAGACGCCAACCTTCCACTCACACTGCAGAGGATGCAATTTCCAGTCAGACTCGCATACTCGATGACCATAAACAAATCCCACGGCCAAACATTTGACAAACTCGGAATATACCTCCCAGCACCTGTGTTCTCCCATGGCCAACAATATGTTGCATTTTCACGTGCAAGAGGTAACTCCTATATATCTATCAAAGTGGACAATAATTCCTCACAATGACTATTCAGCAACAAGACACTCACCCAAAATGTCATCTACAGGGAGGTCCTTTAGAAAACTAAGGACAGGTAATCAGAGTGCATCGCATCCCTCATGACACCCTCCCCAGCTTCCCATAACATCAACTATTATGCCTCATCCACCTTTTGCCACCCATTCAACTCCGTGTGGAGCACGGGTAAATGCTAGTTTAATATAATGAGTCTGGCTTCAGGGATTTAAATTAAACTTGGTGCAAGTGTGTAGAATGGTGTAATAATGTAGGCAGAAGCATATCTGGTGACGTTGAAGAGTGCCCTTCTCATTTAAAATGTGTCTATTACCTGCTTCTTTACTTTTTTTGAAATGTGTTTGCATGCTGGAGAATTTCATTGATAGTGCAGAGAATGTTTTTTTTATTGTTAAGATTTGTGTTGCATTAAACATGAACAGTCCCTCCCCTCTTCCCATCCCCTCCCTCTCCCCCCCTCCCCACAACCTTCCAGGTGGAATGATATGGGTGCAAAAGGGGAATTTGAAGTGGAGTATAATATTTGCTGAAGATGTGTCACATACTCACATCCATTTTGTGACTAAATTTCTCTAACGGTAATTTCTGGTTCTAAAGTTTTTTTTTTAAAAGAGTATGTGACAAGAGTGCCTTTATTAACTGTGTTATACGACTGATTTACAAATGTTGTAATACAAACTTTATCGACGTGCTCTCATTGTGTTGGTACTGTACATACTTTATCGATGATCAAATATTTAAAATAGTACATACTTTATTGGGTAGTCGATCTAGTCTACCCTTATTATTATCAGTATTTCCGTCAATATGTTTGTCTGTCTGTCTGTCTGTCTGTATGTATGTATGTATGTCTGTTCGGTCCAGTGCTCCGTTAATACAATGGCGATTTTGAGGAAACTTGGTTGGTAGGTTCATACCATGACCTAGTTGTGTGCAAATGAGAACCGTTGCTCTGGACCCATCCGTTGTCTAGCAACGGACCTTTGAAATTTTCAAAAAAAATCACAAAAATTAATTTTTTCAAAAATCAAAATTCGGGCCATGAGCGACTGTGGGCAGTACATTCAGCCATATTGTCAAAAATTTCCAACCGGATCCTATGAAAACTGTCGGAGAAGATAGACTTTGAATGAACCCTGGTCGAAAACAATAAAAAAACGAAGTTCGTTATATCTCAGAGACTACGAGTCAGATATCCATGAAACTGGTATGGTAGGTTCATGGTATGTCCTAGTTATGTGTGAGAAAGAACCGTTGCTATGGACGCTCTTGTTGGCTAGTAACGGCTGAAAAACGACTAAACTCGACTTGATCGACTACCCATGTCCACCTACCGGCTTGTCGAAATATGTGTTTGTTCTTGCTGTGCATCGGCCCCTTGCCATCCCAACACAAACAGGGTAGCAGCATGGAGACAGCCAATCGACCTTCAGGGAGTAACCCAGAGATTCCTCACATCCATGATGTTGTGGTGAGGGTGTGAGGGAGAGGAAGAGGAGTTGGTGGATGGAATAGGCCGGTTCATGGGGATCCATTGGCACACTGATCATGATCGCGCTTCCCTGATGAATCCGAGTAGCAGGGAAGAGTGGGGAAGATTTGGCTCCCGACTTTCATTAGGATTGGGGTGGGGGGGGGGGTTACAACCAGCATGATGAGGCATCCCCGATAGTTCATACTTTGTAGATTGACATACTCTCATTCGTAACAGTACATGTTTCCTTTATAGACACACAGCCCTGATAATATTCCACCAATAACCAAGGTCTGATTGGCCCTTGGGCAAATGTGTTCGGTGGCCCCACCCCCATCAAGCTGATTGACAGTTGTAGTCCCACCCACCCCTCTGTTGCCTTCCTATTGCTTTGCAAAGGAATGCAGTTTGCATACTTTTCGTGGAATCCTTTCAAGCGATTAAAATTTCAGAGTTTGCACCTTCCTACTATAAAATGCAGTAGATTTGTGTTTAAACCAAGTTTGGAGCTAAAAACAATTTTGAGTTTGTCTGTCAGAAAAGAGGAAGAATGACAAACAGGTACTTTTGGGTGTCTTTTTCCAGTTCAGCCATGATGTGCCAAAGTTTAATGAGTGTTATTGGACGGGGAATTCTCCACAGATGACTGGTAGGTAATTTATAGGTTTATACGTTCCGTCTTGGGAGATTTTTTTTGAGGATTTATGTTGTATTTAGCCAATGAAGTGTCCAGGCCATCCATACATAAGGAGTCTACAGACTTCTTGATAAGTTCCTTCTATTCAAAATTTTTGTGGAAGATTTATTTTGCGAAAAAAACATCAGAAGGAAAAAAAAAAGAAGTTTTGATCATCAGTTGTGACCTTTGTACACACATACATAAATAAATAAAGAAACATTTCTCTGTAAACACTGAATCAAACTTTGCGAGCAGTCTCCATCGCAGGTGGAAGACTAACTCTTGTTTTATATCACCTTCAGTGTTTTTGAAAACCATGAAATCAATCATTCTTAGTTATCTATTCCCTTGTAAAGGATGACAGGCCACAACCAATGAAGCTATGCTGATGTTTTGTGAGATTTACATACCTTCAAGGTTTCTGTGCAGTTTCTTTCTTTAAATGTGTAAAGCCCTTTTTATACATACATGTAAGCAGTTAAAAGTATGACAGTTCGAGTTCGACTCTGGATTTGTTCCTTTCACAAAAAGCTGGCGAGAAACTAGTGGATTGTCAGGCCAAGAAACCATTTTGGCAGTCATTAAAGACAGAGTATGTTGCTTCAAGGGATTCAAAGAGCAATTTTATGAGGAAAGGTAGAATATTCATTGGATTGACATGTTCATCAGTTCTTGATTTTGACCCGAAAGGCTCATTTAAGTTGTACATGAAACAGCTTTTAGAGGAAATAGGTTTACATTGTTGGCCAATCCACATTAACTGTTTGATAAAGATGAGCTCCGTAAGTTTGTCGGCCACATTGAAGTAGTTGTCCAAATTCTATGCCAAGTCGCCACATGAATCTCATCACGTCCAGCCAACAAGGAAAATAAAAATTCCAACTATGGTGACTAACGTGGCAGGTGGATCTGTTTGGCTGCAGGCAGCAGATGGCACATTTTGGAAGTAGCACAAGTTAAGGCATTAACGAATGCTGTGTACAAAGCAGGAGCATGATGATGACCTTGATGCAAAGGAATCGTCAGCAGCAGAATGTTGGGAGCAAGTTGGCCTTGATTTGTGCATGCACATCTCAAACTTGATGCCAGGGGAGCTTTTAGTACAAAAGATAGCGTGATGCCCACTCGTCAGAAGTGAATGGAAAGTTTGGGCAATTGCAATTGCTGCCAAAATGAAAGGATTTTTTTTTTTAACTTTATCACTGGTGGCTATGCAGCTACTTTGGCAGTGCGTGAGTGTGTGTGCACTCACGTCATAATGGAGCATGTACTTAAGTAAACCACGTGCAGGCGAAAGATTGATCATGGTAGATATCAGTCTGGTATACTCCAATGTGAGTTACAAATAAATTAGGAGACTATAAACAAATGCAAAGTAATAATATATCGAATTTGAACCTGAATTCCAAGCATTATGAGCCATCAGTTTAGATGAGACAACTAAACATGGTGATCTAAAACAGGGCGAATAGACTAAACAGCTCAGTTTTTTTATCATTCTCATTGAACACCCTTGTGACCTCATGGTCCTTTTCATTTCACTGACGATGCTGGAGCATAGCGAGGATGGGAAAACATTTCACAAAGTGCCACCAAATTACGTTGGCCTTAGTGATGTGCAAATGCCACACCAGCAGATCTGTAAACTCACTCAGTACCCTGAAGACTCCCCCATGTCAGATAGGAGGCTTATACCTGTTGTGCGGTTTGTTTCTATAATTAGTACCCCCAGTTTTTTATGAAACCTCAGAGTTTCTGAGACCCCGAGGAGTACAAAAGCACCATTTTGGGTTGTCGTTTTTTTGCCAAATTCCAAGCTGTATCTCTGAGCCAGCTGCTACTTTTGGAGTTCAATTTTGCATCAAGAATGGGAATAAAAAGTATGTAGGGTTGACGTTTTGTTTTTTTTCTCTTGACCTTTTTAAAGTCATAACCGAATTATAGACATTTTTCACCATAACTCAACTGAGTTTGGCCAATCAGACATAAATTAACCTCTATGGATAGCCAAGAGCAAGTCGCATTTATGCTTAATTTACATCATACCCCTCCTGTTTAAAGGTAAAGTTCAAATGGCAGTATGAAAAAAAAACGCTTTTTTGTCATCATTCAAATTTGCAAGTGTGGAATTTCAAAGACCGCTTGACCTTCTGGGATATTTTTGCATCAGTACCTGCACTGCAGTTGTGCACCTCATATTTCGTTGGCATCCTTGATCTACTTTTTTCAGATTATGACCTAATGAACAAAAACACCTTTTTGACCATAATTTCTATAACATTTCTCCGATTTTCATGACGTTGAGTTTTATAGATGGATTGTATATGGGGACACATTTTCTTAGTCTGCACTCTATCCCTAAATGTTGAAGGTCAAGGTCATATGGCGGTCCAAAAATATGGCCATCATTGGATTGCGGGAGAGGCTTACCCATGGTGATCACTTTGTGATGGCAGATATGTTGCCAGTCGTGTTGAAGAAGTGATCTGTTGTCATAAAAAAAAATGAGACCTGCTGTCATTAGCTCATTAAAACTCAAACGGACTCTCAAGGATTGAAAAACACTACAAGTGCAATGTCACACACTATCAGCAGCCAGATGCAACAGCATTGAGCTGCCATCATCTGAATGATTCATTACGTAACGATGGCCGAGCATCCTGGCAGATTGTCATTGTGTCAATCACTTTATTGTGACGTGGTCCAAACAAATGACTGTGGAGCTGTATGTGATGCCATAATTGGTTCCGTTGGTAAAACTCACCCAAGCCACACAGTAACGCCGATTGATATCTGTGGCATTAATGCAACATCTATCTATAATTCCAGCAATCTGTGTGTGTGTGTGTGTGTGTGTGTGTGTGTGTGTGTGTGTGTGTGTGTGTGTGTGTGTGTGTGTGTCTGTGTGTCTATGTGTCTATGTGTCTATGTGTCTGTGTGTCTGTGTGTGTGTGACCGCTGTTTCTCGACAACCACTGGTCCGATCTAATTGAAACTTGCCAGCTATATTGCTGGGACCCTGAGTATGTGCCTTTTCAAGGTTTAATATTAATCGGACAAGTGGTTCCCAAGTTATGGCCATTTATTTACCAACCAATGACAAGACACGTTGCTGCGTGGGCGTGGCCGATGGGGAAGAGAACCTCAGTCGCGTTCCCCATTACGGGTTATGTTACAACATACAGATTTCCGGATAGTGATGACTTAGTGTATTCTAATAATTTCTCGATTTCTTATCCGCATTTATAGATAAACACAATGCCCCAATCCAGTCGTCGTTTACGAGAGCGAAGGAACGGCCTGTGTGGTTGTTTGAAAGTGTTTTATATATATATTTTTTGCACGTACGTTACTTTTTTTTCTTCTCTTCTCTTTGTGTTTTTCCTTGTGATGACATTGCGAAAAGACAAAATACATTGGCGAATAATTGGCCATTAAAACTAAATTGCGAATAATAGTAACTGCGATATGCGAACTTCCGGGCCACGCACATACGGGCACGCGAGAGCGAAGGAACAGCCTGTGTGTTTGTTTCTGGCTCGCGGTTTGAAAGTTTTTTTTTTTTTTTTGCACGTACGGCCACGCACTAGTACCTCTAAATAGGCACCGGAATAGAGGTCTGTTAACAACACCCAACATTTTTAAAATTAATTTTTGAATTTTATTTTTAACCGAGCTGTGTAGTATTCCACTACAACCCAGCAAAGTATCTCCTGTTTTCTTGTTGTTTTTTGTCTACAATGTGAAGGCTCATTGAAGAGCTAGAGAATAGAACAGATCAGGAAGTAACAGAACAAAAGGAACAGTAAAAAGAGAGGGAGGTGAGTGGGGGGAAGACATCAACAGGGTTGAGGGGTAAAATAGAAGGAGACTGAGAAATAAGGGAAGTGGGGATTTTCAAAAACTATTAAATATTGTATGCTGTGTGATGCCCCCTTGCATGGCCCAGCTGGGGCTTTCAGTTCAGGTTGTCAATTCAGTGCTGGTGTTCCACTGCATCGGCAGTAATTTCCTAAACAAATGATTTCCGTTTCCATCATTCTTCAAAAGTAGTTGTCATCAACTGTGATGCTATCTCCATGGTTGGTGTCCTAAAACAACATATGAGTACAAAGGGTTCTAAATTATGAGCTTCAGGGAATTTTTCATCAGGAATGCTGTCATTCGTGAGTTAATGGCCAAACACAATGACAATGGAAGGCAAAGGAATTAATTTTTGTTTTTCTCAGTGGATGCTATGAAGAGGGAGGGAAGTGGGATGAGGAGTAGGATGAATGATGGAGACAGATGATGCTGTTCCATTGCAATGAGTTTCATTTGTCCATGCATTCTGGATTTGTTTGAATGCTGTTCCATGCTGTTCATGTTGAGATTTTCTGCGCTGTGGGAAGAACAATTTTTCAGTGGTCAGGACAAGGAACCTACTGTTCTACTGGGTAAATGAAAGTACCTCATGAGCATATGCAAGTAGCAGAGGAAAGTTTGAACATGGATGGGAGTGCGGGATTAAGTTTGAAATTTCAAGATGAGAATGGTACAGTGAAAATAACTAAAGATTTTGTTATCTCTTTGGGAGGATGGAGTTGCTGAAATTATTTGTGCTATTTAACACATAATGGGAAGGACTGAAACGAAGATTTCCCGATGCGTAATTGCAGAGATTTCCAGATGTGCATTCGTGGACAGCTGAATGTACTTTGAGTTCTCAGGAGCATATTTGATGATCAGCAAGTCCAATCCCTCAACTCCTCAGTTAATCCTCCAGGAGCAACATGGAAATAAGAGTCTGTGTGATGACATTAAACGATGTAAGACCCAAATGTGTTGCGTTTCACAGTTATAGAGTCTGGTGGCTGGAAGGAAGGAGGGAGGTAGTGGTGGGGGTGGGGTTAAAGTAAAATGTAAACATCTTGGGAATTTGTCAATTTAACAAGGTTTGATTCGTTACGCTCATCTTGTCAAGTTAGTTTGAAGCTGCAGCACAAATATATAATACCATTCCTTTCATGCCATAAAGGCACATAGGGCTGCTGTGGCAGTTTTATTGGCAAGGAGTACAGTCCTGGACGGGTCGCCACGCCGACACAGGTTACCCCGAATGGTTATTACCCCAGTACACTGGAACTCATTTCGCCGACATAGGAAGGATGACAGGCTGAGTCGACCCCACCTGGTGTTAATTCAATGGTGACAGGGGCTCAAATTCAGGACCCTAAGGTCCCAAGCCAGCCACCCTAACCACTAAGCCAACACCAGGCTTTTTGGGGTACATAATTCGGTTAAATTGCCTGGTTGGTACTAATCTCCCTTTTTTATTATTATCAAGCACCAAAGCTTGTGACAAAATGGCTTCACAATAGAAACCAGCAAACTCTCACTAAAAAGTGATTGAAGTGAAAGCATCACAAATGTAAATTATTCTCACACATACAGTCCACTGATACATTATTTCATTTATAGGCCAAGCGCCAAGAAAGAGGTCACTTCAGTTTTCGTTTGAATCACAAAGGTCACTGCCATCGCAGAGTAGTATCAGAGAGTGGTACAAGAGATTTAAGGAGACTGAAAGTTGTCAGAAACAGAGAAGTACCGGTCAGCCAAGTGCAGCAGACGTTGAACGAGTGCGTAAATCATTTCAACAAAGTCAGGGAAAACCAATTTGATGCACATCCAGAGAACCGAGATGACCAAACACCACCGTACACAGGATTTAGTTTAAAAGACTGAAGCTTTATGCTCATAAGGTGCAGATTCTGCAGGAACTCAAAAACCAAATGACTGACCCAGACATAAGGCGTTTGCCTTGTAAATGCTCAGTCACATAGAGGATGATGAAGATTACCTGAAAAAGGTCATGTTCACAGATGAAGTTTGCTTTCATGTATCGGGGAAGGTCAACCAGCACAATGTGAGGATCTGGGGCTCTGAAAACCCCCATGTGATCATTGAACACATACGTGACAGACCAAGGGTCAATGTGCGGTGTGACCTTCTCAATGACCGCTTGGTGGGTCTGTTTTACTTTGCGGGGGATACAGTGACCTCAACAATTTACATGAACATGTTGGAAGGATTCACCTTTCCACAGATTGAAGACCGGCAACTCGATATCATTTTTCAACAGGACGGCACTCCCCCTCATTGGACCTTAATCATTTGAGCCATCCTGATTGAAAATTTTCCAAGTCACTGGATTGGCAGAGACAGACCAACTGCCTGGCCCTCACGATCACCAGACATAACCCCCATTGATTTTTTTTCTGTGGGGATTTGTCAAAAATGTTGTCTTCAACACCAAGGTGGCAAACCTGCATGATCTTTGTTCTTGGATCACAGCTGCATGCGCACTGGTGGACGCAAGCATGACAAGAACTCATGTACCGCCTTGATGTCTTGCACGCAACAAACGGAGCTCGCATTGAAGGCATTGATGGTGTGCACAAAATGGTATGAGTTTCTGCATCATATAAACTAAAGTGTATCGTTATATCATTTGTGGTTTTAAATATATTAACAACCAAAGTTGTCCGAGTCTTTTTGGAACACCCTGTACAGTGAAGTACATCCAGAGAGTTGGGGATAGGTCTGTCCATAAATTAAGGATCAATAAAGTTAAGTGATGGAGTACTGCTCTCCCCTCTGGAGTGGTGCTTCCGCCTCACACCTTTCTCAGCTTCACGCTGTGGAAACCAGGGCATTTAGAATCATTGGTATCTCCCGCGATGAAGCTGATGCTTTGGGTCTCTCGCTCTCTCACCGTAGGCAGGTCAGTGGTCTTTCTGTCTTTGACTGTCTCCTCTCCGGCCTTGCCCCCCCCCCCCGCTCTGTCTGTGATTTGTACCCCCTATATTTCAGCAAGGTGCTGAAGGTCTGCCAGCAACCCCCCTCTGGTGAAACTGCCAAAATCAAGAATCACTGCTCACCTTCACTCTTCCATTCCTCTTTTTTTCTCCACCTTTGAACAAACTCCCACCCTCTTCAATCCCATTCTTCCCTCCAGGTCTTCAAAACAGCCATTCACCACCATCTCTTATCTTCCCCCATCCAAAACCACGATTTCTTCTACCCCCGCTAATCTACCGCAAACGCACCTCCTTCAAATTCCCTGCTTTCCTTCCTGAACGTCACTGCAGTGTCCATCTTGTTGACCCTGTGCACCCCACCCCATCCCTCTCCCTTCCACAGATATCCTCATGTCTCTGTTCCAACTGTTTTATGCTTCCTTCTCCTGCTTCTCCTGCCCCTCTCGTCTCCTGCTTCCTTTGTTATACGTTCTCTGTGTTAGCTCTTATACGAGCCTCGACATTGTATACAAAAATAAAAATAAAAAAAACGTCGTGCACTTACCTGCTGAAAGATAGATTTACACATACTTACCAATAAAAAAGCAAAACATGGTGTTATCAGTGGAGGTAAATCAAAAGACTGAAAGATCAGTACTTACAAAAAGGGCAAACTGCAATTGAAATGTAATCAACTGGTCCAGCCAACTTGTCTCCAAATGATTGAATATTATGAGCATTTCATTTGTACACGCAGGAAATCAGTGAAGTGTCATCTGGTGGATCATGCATCATGTTCTGAACATCTAAGGAAAGTCTGCTAATCCCTTTACTCTGATAAATGATCAGTGGCTCTCGCTGTTAACACCGCAGGGTTGGCAGGACAGCTTAGCGGGATGCACGTTCGCCTCGGAGCTGCCTTGCCAGGGTTCTCATCTTGGCCCAGGTAGAAACAGTCACTGGTGTTTTGCATGTACGGCGATGCATCATTGCGTGTGCCATCCATCGGAATGACCTTCAGCCATAAGACTCGTCTGCCAGCATTGGTCAATGGTGGACATTAAAGATCCAATGGCGTATCGGTGAGTTATTAGTGGCACTCTGGCCAAATTCCAAATTCATGCTCTGTCCAGGTGAACACCAGTCCTGACCAGTTGTTACCTGAAAAATTTAGGCTAAAAACGTTCATCGATTGGCCCCATTAAATATGTCATAGTAGTCGTAGTAGTAGTAGTGGTAGTAGTTATTAGTAAGCCTGTTGTTGGCTTTGTGGTTTGGGTGGCTGGCTTGGGATCCTAGGGTCCTGAGTTTGAGCCCTGTTGGCTGCTGAATTAACACCAGGTGGGGTTGACTAATCCTGTCATCCTCCGGAGGTCGGCCAGTATGCTGGTAGAGGTGCACAGCATCAGTGGCGCAGCTATGCTCCAAGAAATGGTCGGAGTAGCGACCAGTCCAAGATTGTGCCAAATAGCCAAGAAAAAACTGCTGTGGCAGTTCCAATGCTCTGCCCAAGAGTATGGTCCACATTAAGTAGGAGTTAGTATTAGTAGTCATCGTAGCGTCACTGTGAACGTAACATGATTATGAATAGCACACGTTAATGCCATGACATCAATCACATATTTCACCTATCTTGTAGAAGTGAAGGTGGTCAGAATGACCCCGAAGCATCGCAAGCCAATGGTAGCGGCTGGAAACATGCAGACGTCACCAAAATGTGGAAGTGATTAAAAAAAAGAATGGGTCAGAGAGAAATATACTGTAGGTATGATGAGGTTACCAGGAACTTTTTCTTCTTTTCTGAAGTTTCCCAAAAACGTGCTGAATAGCTTTCTTTGAATGGCGTAGGTTTAAAGGTGTGTAAAGGTGAGAATGAGCTATCAACATTCCAAGAATACTAATTCATTGCAGAAGATAATGGCAATAAAAATGTTTGTCGATGTCACAGCCGTTCCACCTCATCGACTCACCTGTGGGCCAATAGGACAACACGATCCAGAGATAAAGCCAGAAGTTATGAAAAGTTAACAGAAAGAAGGACCCAATGACCCTTATACATGGTTATTTTATCAGCACAAATTTAAGTGATTTGAAATACATTCGTGCGAAATTATGGTATCATATTGTAGTCTGTTCATCATAATGTAGACCGATGTGAACATGGTATGATTTATCTGACTTGGAAGATGGACATGAAGGTATAAATATAATAAACTTTTCATGGAGAATGATACATGCCGAACACCTTTACAACCTTTAAAATCTTCATTTTATTTCAATTTAATTACATACTTGAACACTGGAGAACACAAATCTCCTTGTTGGCACTTTCAAAACCCCTCCGTTTATCAGTACTTGGACAAAATGTTACAACATTTACGTCATCATGACCAATTAAATTTGCCGCTCATAGACCACGGCCATGTCCTTATTTCTCAAGACAGCGTGGGGTTAGATGTTCTATGAACTCTTCAGTTACTCAAATTATTATTTAGAAATCAATCAGGAATTGAGTGCTGAATCTACTCGACACCAGTGCACATTATTACAGCAAACACAGTCTGTTGGTCGATGTATCTGTCAACGTTTGTCAAAAATGTGATTTTTGGTTCACGAGTCAGTAAGTGTGTGTCTGTCATTATGGGTGTGTGTCTGTCTGTCTGTCTGTCCCGAGCATAGCTCCGTGGTTTTGATCCGATCCTGATAAAATTTTGGTGGGAGGTTTATATCATGATCTCGTTGTGTTTTCCTGAGAATGGGAGTGGTGCGCCCATTATGGGCGGAGCCACGCCCAAAAAACATGTGTTTTTAGGGGGTAGCCGATTTCAAGTTACATCTTCTCCGAGGGGGTTTGTCGAATCTGGCAGGGGTTTTGGTATTTGGTTAGCCCAATGGCACCTGCATAGCCCCATGGGGCTCGATTTTTCATTTTTGTCCTAAGGTCAAGGTCACAAGGTCACGAACTTAGAAAATGTCAAAAAAAAAATAAATTGGGCATCAAGCTCCTAGGGTTTTCAACTGTTTCGAATGAAAGTTGGTATGCAAGTAGTGCTCTTCGAGTACTACAACTTTCATCATTTACGTTTTTCCCGATTCCCGCCAGTTTGCCCGTGGCGTCCCCTCGAAGGTCAAAAAATAAAAAAGGCGAACCGTGTACATTGCTCGTGAACCATCGCAGTCTCCTTTGTTACTTCTTTTTTTGAAAAAACGAGGAAGGATTTAAAAACAAACCCACATGATCAGGTTCACTGGTTTAACAAGTCACCCCGAGAGATTTCATTTCCAATACTGGACATTGACTCACAAATTATTTTTCCGTTGCACATTTTGATTGTATTTCATGCATTATGGGGTTAATATGCTTAAAATAAACAATACACCAGTTCACATCTCATAATAATGCTCACTTGATTTCTCTAAACACCATGATGATATGTACACAATCCTATGTTTACTAACAGCAAAATAAATGTGTTCATAAAAGTTAGGAATAGTCTGTACAAAGGCCTTTGTCAGGAGCTCAATGGAGTACTGCTCTCTACTGAGGGCTGGTTCTCCAGCGTCACCTCTATCTACTGGATTCTGTGGAATCTAAAGCTCTCAAAATTATTGTAATCTCCCGCAATGAGGCCGAAGTTAAGGGTATGTTTGTTTCACATCACAGGCAGGTCAGTGTGATCTCTGGGTTTTTTTGTTTGTTTGTTTCAGACAGACCTCTGGTAGCTTGTATATGTTGCTGCGTTTGAGCCTGAGGAGTAACTGCTGAAATCTATCTGTCTGGGTTCTTCCAGACATCTTTGTTCCTTTCACATTTCTTTCTAATTTTCTTCCTTTTTTTTTTTTTTTTACAATTCTCTTTATTCATTCCAATTCTTGCTTTTTCTTCTCTTTCAACTTTTACTCTCTTTTTTTTTTAAATCTATCTCTCTAAGGAGAAGTGAATTCTTGCAGAAATTTTTTCTTCAAGGCTAACTTGGCTGTGCCTGGATGGGTTTGAGGGTAGTGCAGTAGCAGCTGAAACCCGAATCATATCCAGGTTCCTTCTGATGACTCAATCTTTGCCCTTTACTTCTTCGGATTCCTTCTTGGTCTTCCGTTTCATTTTCTTCTGTTTATTCTCCAACACTGCTCCTTCTGCTATCTCAGTGATCTGACTCTTCCCCCCTCATCTACTCCAGGATGCACACCTTCTTCGAGTCACCCCTTCCTGGTTAAACTTACAAAATCCAGGCTGTCTGCACACCTCAACTCTTTTTTTCCCCTCGCTTCTCCCATCTATGGATTCACCTTCTAGAGGTTGTTCTGTCTCATTCTTCCCTCTAGGTCTTCAAGTAAGCAGTGCATTGCCATCTCTTATCATCGCCGATTCTATGCCATGATCTATATTAGTCATGAACCTTTCCTAAACCAACGATCTTTACCATTTCCTCCTTGTGTCAAGCATTCACCTCGCTTGGTCCCAGTCGATCACACCCTGTCTCCCCCTTCATAGGCGAGCGAGCTATCACCGGCACACTGACAAATAACAAATTCCTGCCCTAACCAGCAGACGGCATTACATCAGTGGCACATCTCAGCCAATGATGCCTACCCATCAGCTTTGTGATGCACAAGAAGAAACAAACACAGTACAAACTGTAAATTCAACGGTGAATCCAAAACACAAATGCTCTCATTGGCATAAAAAAAATGTATGTATATATATATATATATATATATATATATATATATATATATATATATATATATATATATATGTTACTCTCAAGTATCTATCCCTGGTGACTCCCTCCTACGGTACGGCAGAGCTGAGCCTCGTCCTGGTGGAGGAGTTGCTCTTTTCATCAAAGGCGATCCCTCACTCCATGCATTGCCCTCACTCCCCCACACCCCTAGGAATACCTCTGGCTATGGCTTCCCCTCCACTCCCACCTTATGTTTATATGTGTACTGTACCATCCTCCAAACAGTAATGACTCCATTTACACCTCACTGTCTGAAAACATGGACCAACTTCTATCTTGTCATCCAAACTCTCTCTACCTCATATATAGTGACTTCAATTGTCATCATGCCAGTTGGCTTGGTGTGGGTACCTCTCTCACCTTTCATGGCACTTCAGCAAAAGACTTCTGCAACTCATTGGGGCTGACTCAATCGGTCAACTTCCCGACCTGGATCTCAACCAACGGCACTCCATCTCTTCTGGATCTGATTTTGATAAATTTCACTGAAAATATCTCCTGCTCTTCCTCCGCTCCAATCGGTTCTTCTGACCACGTCCTTGTCAAAGTGGACATCTCTCTGGCTGTTATCAGAGATCCACCTCAGCGCCGTCGAGTCTGGCATTTCACTCAAGCCGACTGGCAGGGTCTCCAAGCAGCCATCAAACTTATAGACTGGTCTCCCATCGCGACTTTCTCCAACATCAACTCATTCTGGGAATTCATTCAAAGAAACTTGCTCTCATGCACAGATTTATCCCCTCTCGTCTTCAGTTGTCCTACCCGTCCTCCCGCCCTTGGTTCACTGAAGCTTGTGGCGAGGCAATTGTCCTGAAACAACTTGCCTTTGCCTCATGGAAAGCAAACTCAACTGAGGGCAATCTCAGTTCCTTCCATAAAGCTCAGAACAAGTGTGTGTCTACCCTCAGGAGAGCCAGAAAACAACATCTTTCTATGCTCAAGTCCAAACTCTCAAACCTCTCTCCCCCTTACAAATCCTGGTGGCATCTCATCAAATCTGTTTCTGGTGTATGTTCCCCCACTATCCCATCTCTTACCTCAAATGGCCGCACTGTTGATGCCGCATGTGAAAAGGCTGAATTTCTAAACTCGGTGTTTGCATCAAAATCTTGTGTCCGAAACCAATCGCTTTCTGTACCCACCTTACCCAGTCGCACCCAACTGTCCCGGGACTCTGTGTCCTTTTCTCCTGACAAGGTGGAGAGCTTGCTGTCAAACTTCGACTCAGATTCTGCAACCGGCCCAGACGGCATCAGCCCACGTGTCCTAAAAACCTGCTCCTCTGCTCTTGCTCACACTCTCTCTTTTCTATTCACCCTCTCATTTGCTTAAGGTCATCTGCCATCTGTTTGGAAATCAGCAAACATTACGGTCCTGCATAAAAAAGGTGCAAAAACATATCCCTGCAACTACAGACAAATCAGCCTTCTCCCAATCATCAGCAAGGTTATGGAATCCATAATCGCTTCAGACATTAAATCCTTCCTCGTCTCCAATGGCTTGATTTCCGATCATCAATTTGGTTTCAGCCCAGGTCACTCTACCCTGGATAATGCTGCTTCTGCTCTCCCAACAATGCTTGGAGGTACTCAATGCTGGACATGAAATCAGAGCCATCTCCCAAGACATATCACATGCTTTTGACACCCTGCCCTGCTCACCAAACTCTCTTCATATGGTATGCATGGCCATCTCCACTCATGGCTCGCAGACTTCCTCTCCTGTCATAGCCAACGTGTGGCCATAAATGGAGTTCTTTCATCCCCTCTTCCTGTCCAGGCTGGAGTTCCCCAAGGCAGCGTTCTGGGTGCTGTTCTTTTTTTGGTTTTCATCAATGATCTCTCCGACTCTCTGGAAAATCCTCTTCATCTCTTTGATGATGACTCCACCCTCTGCCATACCATTTATCACCCCTTAGACCGGCAAGCAGCAGATTCTTCGCTCTCTGCAGATCTGGGTAAAATCACAAAATGGTCCAACACATGGAACATGTCTTTCGATTCTGACAAATCTCACACGCTCACAATGTCTCTCTGAAAGGACCGTTTGGAACCCCCCCCCCCCCATCTACTTTCTCTACAATCCTCTGGAAGAAGTTCTTTCATGCTTCTGGGTCTCACTATCTGCCATGATCTTTCCTGGGAAAGCCACATTTCCTGGCCTCCAAAGCCAGTCGCCGACTGGGAATCCTCCATTGTGCAAAGTCCTTCCTCGGTCCACCTGAGCTCCTGACCACTAACAAAGCATTCGTCCACAGCCTGATGGAGTACTACTCTCCCATCTGGGCTGGTGCTCCTGCCTCCCACTTATCTCAGCTTCACGCTGTTGAAACCAAGTCATTTCGGATTATTGGTATCTCCCGCGATGAGGCTGAGTCTTTGGGCCTTTCACCCCCTCACTGCACGCAGGTTGGTGGTCTTTCTGTCTTCTCCCATCTCCTCTCCGGTCTCACCCCCCTGGATATGCTTTTCTCGCCCCCCTGGATTCTGCTCTCCCAACACTGTTTGCAAATTTTTCTCACAATATTTCCGCAGTGTGCTCAAGATCCGCGAACAACCCCCTTCTGTTAAAACTACCAAAATAATGAATCACTGCTCACCTTCACTCTTTCATTCCTCGTTTTTCCCGCCTGGAATAAACTCCCTCACTCTGTTCAATCCCATTCTTCACTCCAGGCCTTCAAAACAGCTGTTCACCACCACCTATCTTCCCCCATCCAAATCCTCGGTCTTTTATACCCCCATTAATCCACCCCAAATCCACCTTCTTCAAATTCCCTGTAATGTTCATCTTGTATTCCCCATGTTCCCCGGCCCATCCCTCTCCCTTCCACAGATCTCCTAATGTCTCTGTTCCCCACTGTTTTGTCTTTCCCACTCCTGCCCCTCTTATCTCATGCCCCCCTTGCTGTGCGTTGTGCGTCAGCTCTCATATGAGCCTCGACAAGGTATACAAAAAAAATGTACATATATTTATTAAAAAACAAATAAACAAACTATATATATATATATATATATATATATATATATATATATATATATATATATATATATATATATATATATATATATATATATATATATATATATATATATGTATATATGTCTGACAGCAGTGCAGAGGTAACACATTCATGTTGGAGCTGTCCAGTCTGGGTTCCATTCAGGACGAGACATAGAGTGCTTTGCAGGCCAGGTGTATTTAAAAGGTGCTCTCTCCTGCAGATAGACATTGAGCTGGATTCCATACCATCACACGGTGCTCTCTCCTGCAGATAGACATTGAGCTGGATTCCATCTGCTAGCACGTCTGTTAACATTAAAGATCCCACAGCGTCATCTGCAAAGATTAAACAAGTTATCACCAGCACTCTGAAATAAATTCAAAATTCCTGCGACCTCAAATCAAATCAGGCTTGGTCAGCTATTTCATGAAAGACTTGGGCCAAAACTTAGATCGTCTGTAATGTTGTTTTCCTATCTGTAAGTTTGTGCTTTTTCCCCTCCAGGGGTTCAATTCTGCAACCCACTTCATACTCGTGAAATTATATCTCAGAACATTTCTGTAATTCCTGAGTCCCTCTCCCTCTTTCCATTGAAACTCCTCTCCTCATGTGATCCTTCCTTGCACTGTCATCCACCAATTGCAGCTGGCTGAAAATCTTCGGGTCTTAAGTTTCAGCCCCTGTCGTGCCATGAAATCACACCGGGTGGGTTCACTCAGCCTGTCATCCTTCCGAAGTCAGCATAATGAGAATCAGCTTCATGAAAACAGGGGGCACTGCATCAGCAGCACAGCAGCACTCCCTGCAACGATACAACCAGCATCTCCAGGAGGCTACATATGAAATAATAATGCACCAGTTTCCCCTTTGTCCCACTTTATATTTGTTCAAACTTTGCCCCTTGTTCATCCGTTCTCCATGAGCCCCGACACCAGCAAACGACAACTTGGATAGAAACAAACACTGAAAAGAGAGGGAAGAAATCGCATTTCTGCCTAAATGTAGCACTTGGGGTGGGATGACTTTTTGACGGTGATTAAATTATAAGGATGAAAATAGCAGTTATCTTTTGAAATAAGGATAAGTTAACCCTTTGTAACTGCATTTCATTTGGCATGCAACAGTATCAGGTTTTATGTGGTGCAAGTTATGTAACATTAGGTTTAGCAGAAATAAATCAGAACTTTTGCTTTCCAGCAAGAAATGTAATTTAAGAAACACAATTTCTCTCCAGAGGGAATATTGTAAAATGAGCCAGAAATGTATTTTCCTGAAACTAGTGGGTTCCAGGGGAAAATGCTAATCTTTCATTGTGTATGTGTTTTGGCATTCCCACAACGAAGGGATAGAGTTTATGATGTTCTGCTCAGAGAAGGAGGACGTGTACGGTCGACCTGCCCAGACAAGGGGATTGTTAGTCCCTCGGAACCTCTTTTCTGCGTTGGCTCTGTTTGCCGACTCAGCAATCCGCCTTGTATTCACCCAGACAGACTTAAAATAAGCAAAATCACAGTGGGGGCACAAATCATGATAGCGTGTCTGCATCCAACATATAGAGGTGCCTCATATTCTGTGAGCTCATTTTTGTCGGTGGTTCGCAGAGTCATAGCAAAGACCTTAAAAATGGTGTGCACTGCTTCCTTTCTTGAGGCACAGCATTTAAAAAGGATAGAGCATGAGCAAACAACTACAGCTTGGCAGAGGGTCTTCTACAGGTTGGCAATCCAATGATGACCTCTTGCCTTGAAGTTCCTTGTAAGGGAACTATTGTTATAACTCGAAGAACCCGCTTCCCATGGGAGCTGCCAGTGGGGGGGGGGGGGATCATGTTGATCCTCTCCATGTGTTCTCATCATTGTACTAAAGACACCACAATTGGTGACAAGGATTTGTCGAACAATGTCACCATCGTATGCTAAGGTCCTGGAGTATGCCAGAGACTACTTTGAACTCTTTATGCAGCAGTTCAATCTCTATTAAAGAGGTCACCGATGCTGGGAAACGGAAAGCGATTCTTCTGCCATTTCTGCCAGCAGAGGTGTTGTGTCTGCTGTCTGACTTGATTTTGCATGCAAAGGTGTCGGATGATGCTATCACCTACGAATCCATCGTCAAGACGTTGCACGACGTCCATTAAACCGGGCAAGTCGCCGCAATTATCGTGGTATGATCTGATAACCTGGGTCGGCTTCCCGATGAGAGGGTAGCTGATTTTGTTGCCAGACTCAAGCATCTGGCAGGAGATTGCCGTTTTGGTGACAATGAACGGTCACAGAGATTGAAGGATTGTTTCATCGCTGGGTTGAGGGATGAGAAGATGGTTGCATCAGTTCTTTGAATAAAGTTTGAAGAGATTACGTTTGCTAAAGCGGTTGAAACTACAGCTGTCATGGAACAAGCGAGAAAAGATGTTCGCGCCATCTTTGGGGTGGACTTGTCTGTCAATGGCGGAGCTGCTGGCAGGTCACGTGCTCACAATTCCCCATATCAGGAACCTCTTTTGTCCTGGCTGCATGCAAGCAATGCTTCACAGGGCTAGCTGCCACAGCAGTCTTGTCAGGGTGTGGTGGTTCACACTCTCATCAGAACTGTCCATTTCGGAATGCAGTGTGTCACTGGTGTGGTAAGACGGGCCATGTGCAGAAGGTCTGACATGGCAAGGCACCATCATCGGTTAATTTTGGTCAAGGCTAGCAGTGAGGTTGATCAACTTGAAATATTTCCGATCATGATAGCTGCAAATCACCCCTTTGAGGTTTCGGTGGCTATCGTGTGCAGCCTGTGGCTGCTGGTTGCATCATTTTCTTGGGGCGCAGCTGTGCCACTAATGCAGTGCCCTGTATTACCAGTACACTGGTACTCATTTCGCCTACCTTGGAAGGATGACAAGCTGAGTCAGCCCCACCTGCTGTTAATTCAACGGTTAGGGGCTCAAACTGAAGACCCTAAGATCTTAAGCCAACCACTTTAACCATTAAGTTAACACCAGGCTTACCCATTTGAGGTGTCTGTCAGTGTGAATGGCAGGCCAGTCAACTTCGCAGTGGATACCAGGCATCAGTCTTGTGAGTAAGCAGACCTGGGGCCGTTTGGGTTGTCTAGTGCTAGACTCAGTACACACTACCCTTCGAACCTACACTAGGGAGTTGATCAAACCATTCGGTTTGATGGATGTAGTGGTTTGTTATCAGGAACAGTAAGCAGGGTTACCCCTGCATGTGGTTGATGGTTCTGAACCATCCCTCCTTTGTCATAACTGGCTGCACACAATTTGTCTGGATTGGGCAGACATTTACATTGTTCATATGTCATTTCCGTCTCCTTCCCGGTTAAGGGGATCTTGGAAAAACACCAAGTTCTATTCGGGTCTGGGCTCGGGAAGTTCGTGGGCGCTCAAGGTCACCTTCACCTGAAGAAGGGTGTTAGTCCAGTCCACGATTCTGTAAGCCTCGACCTGTGCCACATGCTCTTGGTGAACCGATTGGAAAAGATTAGTGTCATTGAACCGGTGGTGCACTCTGAGTGGGCAATGCCCGTGGTCACAGTGCTTAAGCGGAATGGAGGTATCCACCTGTGTGGTGACTTTAAACATTAACCCCAACCTCTGATTGGAGCAATATCCTCTGCCATCCATTGACAAGATATATTTGAAGTTGGCAAGGAGTCGGTATTTCATGAAGTTGGACTTGTGCAATGCCGACTTCAATCTCGAGATTGCACCAGAGGTTCATCACCTCCTTACTGCCAATAAGTATCAGGGCATGTATCAGTATAGCCGTCTTTGTTTCATTATCGCCTCAGCTCCGGCAACGTGGCAGAAAGCTTTGGATCATCTTTGTGCTGACTTTCCGGCACAATGCTACTTAGATGAAATCCTCATCACAGGTGCCACGGCGGAACAGCAGCTTGAGAAAATTGATAAGATGATGTCTAAGTTAGCTGCTCAGGGTCTCTGCTAGAATAAAGACGAATGTTTATTCTTTCATAAGCGAGTGGAGTTCCTTGGCTAAATCATCACCCCGGATGGGCTGTCAAAAGCTCCTCAGAGAGTTGACACCATAGCCGACATGTCCAGCCCAAGAGACAAAGTTCAGCTTCGTTCCTTCATTGGGCTTGCTCAGTATTACCAGAGGTATGCCAGCAACCTAAGCACTGAGTTTGTTCCGCTGACTCGCATGCTGCGTTGAGATGGTCATTGAAGGTGGAGTTCGATGGAACAAGCAGCATTCAAATGAGTTCAAATCTCTCCTTACTGTAGACATGGTTCTCGCGCATTACGAACCTTTATGACCTCACATTTTTGCATGCGGCAGTGGTCGTAGGGCATCGGTGCCGTATTGTCTCAGGTAATGAGTGACGGTACTGAGCGTCCGGTGTGTTTTGAGTCACATGCTCTGATGGCCGCAGAGCAGAATTATGCCCAAATTGAGGGTGACTCGCTGAGTTTATGGTATCGCTGGTATGGGGACTGCTGAAGTTTCATCAGTCCTTGACAGGTCGACATTTCCTCCAACAAACTGATCATCAACCACTTCAGTTCTTGTTCAATCCTCGGAAAGGCATTCCAGCCACTACCGCTGCTTGGCTTCAGAGATGGCGTCTCTTCCCCAGTGCTTATGACTAGGAAATTACATTTCGTGCTTCCAAATGGCACGATAACTGTGATGGCCATTCTCGATTGCCGTCTCCTAAGGTCGCCGCTGAACTTACAGATGGGGTCAAGGTGTACTTGGTTGAACAAATCGAGTCTGGTCCAGTAATTAATGGGGACATGGCCGCTGCCATTTGTCGCAATCCTGCTTTGTCTCATGTTCCACACGCTGTATTGTCTGGCTGTTGGTGTGAATTGCCCTCAATATCAAAATATGCTCCATATGTCGTGTGCATCCAAGCTGTTTTTAGCTCAAAGTTGTGTTATGCAGGGCATGAGGATGGTCACTCCTGCTTCATTCCATCAGTGCTGTCTCAATGAGTTGCCCGAGGGTCATTTAGGTGTGGTGAAAACAAACAGTTTAGCCTGGAGCTTGTTGTGACCTGGGCTTGATGCGGACAACGAGTGGATGGAAAAGGATGTACTACGTGTCAAACTGATGCGTATAATCGCTCAAGTGTCTCGTTGTTGTGGCCGCCCACCGATATAATTTGGCAGCGTGTTCATGTAGATTTCGCAGGGCTGGTTATGGGCCGTATATTTTTGGTGGTAATCGACGTTGACTCAAAGTGGCCGGAAGTAGCCATCGTGCAGTCCATCTCGGCAGAGGACACAGTGGAGTGTCTGGAGAGTATTTTTTTTTTGCAAACAAAGGTGTTCTGGAGATTTTCGTTTCAGACAATGGTCCACAGTATGTATCTGAGGTGTTTGCTGTGTTCATGTGTGGTAATGGTATCAAACATCTGAGGTCAGCGCATTACCACACAGCTACAAATGGCCAGGTGGAGTTAGTTTTCAAGGCTTTGAAACATGCCTTACATAAGGGCCAAGCGGTACGATCTGGGCAAAGTCGGGTTGATGTGTTTTTGCATGCCTATCGTAATTCAGTGCATTCTACAATGCAGGAAATGCCTGCATTCCGCATGTATGGCCGACAGTTGCTGTTTCCCCTTTGTTTCCCCTGGTCGTGGCTGGATTTGCTTTGACCTTACACACCAGTTGCGCAGTTGTTATGACGACTGATGTTCGTTTGTTCATGGTGGACCAGCCAGTTTTGGCACGATAATATTTGCACCGACAGATATGGGTACGGGCTACTGTGATCCGAGTTTTCAGACCGGCTAACTACCTTGTTCATACTACAGCCGGTCTTAACTGGAAACGTCATGTGAATCAATTGTTGGCTCGCGGGACTGAGCATTCATACGCTGCCGATTCTGTTCTGCTGTCCAATGTGTCCTCATCCATCAAGGTGCCCATGACCACGTTCTGGCCACCTGTCCATCTGTCTGTGGATCCAGATGTTCAGGGCGTGATCATCTTGTATGGGGCATGTTGAAATTTCGTCAGTACTTGATAGCTTGACATTTCCTCCAACAAACTGATCATCAACCACTTCAGTTCTTGTTCAATCCTCGGAAAGGCATTCCAGCCACTACCGCTGCTAGGCTACAGAGATGGCATCTCTTCCTCAGTGCTTATGACTAGGAAATTAAATTTCGTGCTTCCAAATGGCACAATAACTGTGATGGCCATTCTTCATTGCCGTCTCCTAAGGTCGGCGCTGAACTTACAGATGGGGTCAAGGTGTACTTGGTTGAACAAATCGAGTCTGGTCCAGTAATTGCTGCGGATATGGCCGCTGCCATTTGTCGCAATCCTGTTTTGTCTCATGTTCCACACGCTGTATTGTCTGGCTGTTGGTGTGAATTGAACTCAATATCAAAATATGCTCCATTTGTCGCGTGCATCCGAGCTGTTTTTAGCTCAAAGTTGTGTTATGCAGGGCATGAGGATGGTCACTCCTGCTTCATTCCATCAGTGCTGTCTCAATGAGTTGCTCGAGGGTCATTTAGGTGTGGTGAAAACAAACAGTTTAGCCTGGAGCTTGTTGTGACCTGGGCTTGATGCGGACAACGAGTGGATGTATAAGGATGTACTACGTGTCAAACTGATGCATATAATCGCTCAAGTGTCTCGTTGTTGTGGCTCCCACCATTATAATTTGGCAGCGTGTTCATGTAGATTTCGCAGGGCTGGTCATGGGCCGTATATTTTTGATGGTGATCGACGTTGACTCAAAGTGGCCGGAAGTAGCTATCGTGCAGTCCATCTCGGCAGAGGACACAGTGGAGTGTCTGGAGAGTATTTTTTTTGCAAACAAAGGTGTTCTGGAGATTTTCGTTTCAGACAATGGTCCACAGTATGTATCTGAGGTGTTTGCTGTGTTCATGCGTGGTAATGGTATCAAACATCTGAGGTCAGCGCATTACCACACAGCTACAAATGGCCAGGTGGAGTTAGTTTTCAAGGCTTTGAAACATGCCTTACATAAGGGCCAAGCGGTACGATCTGGGCAAAGTCGGGTTGATGTGTTTTTGCATGCCTATCGTAATAAAGTGCATTCTACAATGCAGGAAATGCCTGCATTCCGCATGTATGGCCGACAGTTGCGGTCGTGGCTGGATTTGCTTTGACCTTACACACCAGTTGCGCAGTTGTTATGACGACTGATGTTCGTTTGTTCATGGTGGACCAGCCAGTTTTGGCACGATAATATTTGCACCGACAGATATGGGTACGGGCTTCTGTGATCCGAGTTTTCAGACCGGCTAACTACCTTGCTCATACTACAGCCGGTCCTAACTGTAAATGTCATGTGACTCAATTGTTGGCTCGCAGGACTGAGCATTCATACGCTGCCGATTCTGTTCTGCTGTCCAATGTGTCCTCATCCATCGAGGTGCCCATGACAACGTTCTCGCCACCTGTCCCTCCATCTGTGGATCCAGATGTTCAGTGCGGTGATGGTCTTGTATGGGGCATGTTGAAGTTTCGTCAGTACTTGATATTTTGACATTTCCTCCAACAAACTGATCATCAGCCGCTTCAGTTCTTGTTCAATAGAGGCATGTGGGGTTGGTTCCATAGACAAGAAAATAAAGGGATGAAAGAATGGAGGTGAGTGGTCAGCTTAGAATTGGGGAGGTTAACCAGGTGTGGGATTTTTGAATAACATGTGCATCCTTGGTGAGCTTGAGGAGGATGGAGGAATGAAATGGAGGTAGGACAAATAAAACATAAAGTTCACCAAACTGCCTGCAACAGATGAGAAGCAATCCTTTGAGCTGAGCCTCATCCGAAGATATTGTTATGGTGTAAAAACTTGACTCCAATAACTTTAGTTAAGTGAAGTAAAGAAGACTTTATTAAGCACCTTGCACAAACTTTAATCAAACATGGCGCCTCCTTTCCTCCTGTAAAGCACCTACCGCAACTCACGGCAATGCAAACTGTGTACACAAACACACGTCATGTACCAGAAGAAAACACAACAAACAAACAAAACATACATGACAATAACATAGAGAGCCTTGGACTTGTTGGGAAGGGAAGCAAGGTGGGAAACAGCTGCACCAGCTTCCAGTGTAAAGGAGTACTTCACAGGGGTTTCCTTATTTTTTGGAGTAGGAGGCTACCATTAAAAAGTAGCAGGTTACCATCACCGCGAGCGAAGCGAGCGCAGCTGTATGGCCGCGGTCCAGGGCCCTAGGCGGGCCCTGGAAGTCGGAGGATCCTAGATGGCTGGAGATGCATTCTAGCATGATTTCTGACATGAAATAGTTCTCATATTATCATGCTGTTGGGGTGGAAAACTCCACAAAAACAGGTGGTTTTGCCTATACTGGATGTAGTTGCATTAACATACTGACTGACTGACTGACTGACTGACTGGTTGACGGAAATTCAGCAATACTGTATAGTTAGTTCAAACAGCTTTTAAACAGGATTCATTAATTTAAGGCCATGGTTTAGGGCACACCAAGGTGTCTGGAAGATGGAGTATCTCAGCACTTTAAAAGAGGCATTTTAGCAATATTTGGGCCATACCTTAGTTCTTAATAGGGAGATGATACTGCACATGGTGGAGTACAGTGAGCAATCTGAAGTAAGTGTTTTACATAATAATAGTGTACATGAAATAGCATTCATTCAGGAAACCATATTCCATTTCTCGGATTTCAAAACAGGGGGTGTGGAGATTTCGTGGTGACAAAAAAACAAAAAAACGAAAAATCGGCACTGAAGTAGGCGGCGAGCTTTGACATTTTTTCTCTGAGTAGACGGCTGCGGGTCACCGGTAACCGGCTTCTAAGGAAACCCCTGACTTCATGATAGTTTTGACTTTAGAGAAAGGTCTTATAAACTGCATTGAGTTCTGAGCAGCTCAAAATGGACTTGGCTCTGTGGAGCCGAGTCGGCCTGCCTGAGGAGCCAGTTTGGTGAAGTCGTCCACCCAAGATAGGTTGTGACAAATTGTGGATCCAAAGAGCGCAGGAACTACACCTCCATCAGGGTTGGCCAGCGAAGTATACTGGGGCATTCAAAATCCAATCCTTGCAGAGGTACAGAGTGAGATCATGGGACCTCTATGCATGTCTTTTGTCTACAAACTACATGACAAGCCTTAATTAACTGTAAAAAAAAAAAAATATATATATATATATATGTATTTAAAACCCATCACTCATATTGTATCAAGGATAAAGATATAATATGAAGGGGTGAGTTAAAAAAAATTACCCCCATGTGGGGGTGACGGTCATCTCTATAATACCACAAGTTCTCAATGTTCAGTTCAGGTAACCGCGAAACAGTCCAAACTAACCGTTTAGATTGAAATAGTTCACAGAGATACACGAGGATAACACTACTAATGACATAATTAATAAATATGTATTGTTCATTTAGTACTCGGATTAACACACCAGAATCACCAGTGAGTGTAATACGTGGTTTCCGGTCCGTCCACTCTCTGGGGACATTTCACTTCCGATTGTAGAAAAAAAAAAAAACGAAAAAAATAGGCTTAGCTCTCGGAGATTATGATAATCCTGTAGATTATTCTTCACTGATTATAATGCAACTTTCAGAATGAAAATTGGTCAAGTATTTATAGAGATATTGAGGTTTGAAAAATCGTTAGAGCGAGCTAATTCATTAATTATTAATTCCACAGAAGTTTCGTGACACTGCACAAAGTAACATGTCAGGTATGAAAAAACATTTTGTATGCCAGATTCATTAATTATTAATTCATTAATTATGGAATGTACTCATTGATATATTAATCAGAAAGCCCGAAGCACGCAGCATAATTTATCACTTATCCCCTCATCCGGGATCCATATCCATGGCCTCGCCCCACAGCCTGCAGCCCTATGTCTGCCGGTGATTATGTTAGATATCGGCACGATCGAGAGGAGCCTGCGAATCATCCCTGCTGATGCACTGAATTGATGCAATCGTTCGGCCAGAATATTCGTTGTCAAAATGTTGCGTGATTAAATCACCAATACAGTCGCTTGAATTTATACCAACGAAAAAATTCTTAACAATCACCTTCGCCCCAGAAACCAGTCAATCTGAACCACGCTGGCCATTGCTCAGACGCCATGACCGGACTACTGCACAGTTTGGTTAAAGATGACTCGGCATTTTGGCACGCGTGCACGAAATTATATTTTGAAAAGAAATGCCGACGTTTACATTTCGGGTTTTGAAACTTTTGCACCTTCGGCGGAAAATGTATAAATATAAAAGGCTAAAAATGTGTTTTATATTGATATTTCATTTCTCCTTCCTTCCTTCTTTGCGAATCGCATCGGCGTTTTTGGCCATCTTCCAGATCACGTGACGATCAACGGGAAGGAAATTCAAAAATCTGTCCGGTTTGATAAAAGATAATATTTTTTTACGATCATAATCAATAAACAGTTGCCGAATATCTTGTAGAATGGCAGACTAGATAGGTTTTGAAAATGGCGATTTTTATAACTTACGTGACCTCGTCCCTGACCTTGAACCTGGACAAAAGTTATATCGTTGTGCAATACTCATTGACCTCTACCCACATGCTAAGTTTCATCAAGATCGGAAAGAAAAATTGTTGACGGACGTACGGACGGACGTTTGGTCCGGCTTTATTAGGTCATCTCGGTAGATGTGACCTAAAAAGGAGATAAATATAATTTAAATTGTCATCGCCAAACTCATGAGAAGTATATTCAGAGAGAATAGTTTGTCTGAAAAGGAATGTTTAACCAATTCTAATTGTCAGGGTCACTTTGGGTAAAGATCCAGTTATAGTACATGTCAAGCTGTTTTACATTAGGATGAATGGCATCATGATTTATGTTCGGATGAATAGCATGTTTTAAATCTCATATACTGAAATGATTGATTCATTATTCTACATACACTTAAAAAAAAAAAAAAAAAAATATATATATATATATATATATATATATATATATATATTCTCTCTCTCTCTCCTCTCTGCCATTGCCTTACATTTAATAGTTGTACAAGTTATTTTATGCCTCAAGACACTGTAGTCAGGGTTCATTACACACCCTGTTATACTTTGTGTCCACATTTATCTCAATCTTGCCATCCCTATCCATTCCAATGTCCATATGCTTTCAAGAGCAACAATGGGGCTGCCAACGCAGTCTTTAGGCAGAGAATGCACTGGGTAGTTTGCCATTGCCTTTCCCAATGGCATAATCAAGGCTGAAATTGTAAATCTGGCCAAGTGCTGACACAAAATGGATTACTCCCCAAGAGCTTATGAGGAATTTAATTAACTTCAACCAGCGAGTGATAGCAGATGGGGGACCCAGGTTAATACCCCCCAAACGAGATGGCCCATAGAGCAATGTGTTGCACTGCAGAAAGTAGAACAAAAACTGGATTTTTCTTATCGATCCAACGATGACTTTGCATTCTAAATCGATTTAAGTTATCTTAGTGAGTCTGGAAATGACCTTTTTGAATGTTGGTCTGATGTTTAAAGAGAATTCCTCTGAAGCTATGTTATCTCTTTGATGAATCAAAATACTAAAAGATCTGCAAAATCTGGTTAGAACCAGATGATGTAGAGCTATGGTGTTCCTTTGATCCGACTTATTCCTCCTCAACATCTTTCCATTCAAAAAGGGCTGACAAAGCATCATATATGTGGCACAACCAGACTCGGTGATGTAATGGTTAGAGCATCCACTCTGAGTCTGGAAGGTCATTAGTTCGAGTTCTGGCTGAGTCATACCAAATATTTAATAAACAGTAGGTGTTGCTTCGTTGCTTGATGCTCAGCATTAAGATATGGCACAAACAAACAATGCTGGGAAGGCAATGGCAGTTTAACTCTTGCCATGAAACTGCTTCGGCAGCTCCAAGGCTTTGTAAAGAGTATGGTACATCAAAATCAACATGTGGCACAGCATGAAAGGTGGAGGAGATAAAAGATAAAATGAAGAGAATTTGGGATCAAACAGTGGCAGGCACTCAGTCACATACATATTAAGTAATACCAGCCAGTAAAAGAGTTTCCAGGGGATTTCACTGTTGGATAATAATTTTAAAAGTCACGCATCACTTTTGTCTAATCATCTCATGACCACAGTTGGCTTTCTCTGGAAACTGATTTTCTTCTACAGTTGACATGAATTGCAAGAACATTTTTTTCTGGGTACAATGTTGAGGCTCGTATGAGAGTTAACACACAGAAATGCACAACAAGGGGAGCAGAAGATAAGAGGGGCAGGAGAGGGAAGGAAAAAAAACAGTGTGGAACAGAGACATGAGGAGATCTGTGGAAGGGAGAGGGATGGGGCGGGGTACACGGGGTAAACAAGATGGACACCACAGGGACTTTCAGGTCCTTACATGACAGGGACATTCAGGAAGGAAAGCAGGGAATTTGAAGGAGGTGTGTTTGGGGTGGATTAGCGAAGGTATAAAAGATTAGCGAAGGTATAAAAGATTAGCGAAGGTAGTTTGGATGGGATAAGATAAGAGATGGTGGTGAACAGCGGTTTTGAAAAACTGGAGGGAAGAGTGGGATTCAAGAGAGTGTGGGAGTTTGTTCCAAAGATGGGGAAAATGAGCAATGAAAGAGCGAAGGTGAGCAGTGATTCTTGATTTTGGTAGTTTTACCAAAAATTTTGGTAGATGTCAAAAGCATGCGATATGTCTGGGGATATGGCTCTCATTTCATGTCCGAGATTGAGGACCTCCATCCATTGTTGGGAGAGCAGAAGCAGCATATCCAGGGTAGAGTGACCTGGTCTGAAACCGAATTGATGATCGGAAATCAATCCATTGGAGAAGAGGAAGTATTTAATGTCTGAAGCGATGATGGATTCCATAATCTTGCTGATTGGGAGAAGGCTGATTGGTCTGTAGTTGCAGGGATCTGTTTTTGCACCTTTTTTATACAGAGCGGTAATGTTTGCTGATTTCCAAGCAGATGGCAGATGACCTTGAGCAAATGAGAGCGTGAATAAAACAGAGAGTGGGAGCAAGAGCAGCAGAGCAGGTTTTTAGGACATATGGGCTGATGCCATTGGACCGGTTGCAGAATCTGAGTCGAGGTTTGACAGCAAGCTCTCCACTTTGTCAAGAGAAAAAGTCACAGAATCCAGGAACAGCTGGGGGTGACTGGGTAAGGTGGGTACAGAAAGTGATGGGTTTGTCAAAATCCATCCACAAATCCTTGAAATATTTTGCTCACAAACAAACAGCCAGACAGGGGTGAAAACATCATTTCCATCCACCTTCGGTGGTGGAGGTAAAAATATTTTACCAACCACATATGGCAGGTCTGCAAGAGCTCTGTGTTGTTGTTGTTGGTGTTGTGGGTCAATTTTTGAAAGGTGCACCCATTGGTTGGACAGCTGGTGGACCACACCCACATTATTCGTTCGACTCCACCCACCATTTCCACCACCCAGACAAAATGATGCGGCTGCCATCTTGGTTTTCTGGTGGGCCTAACACATGAGGCCTGTAGGCCTCTGCTGATTATACACTCTCTGAGTTTGTTGTGTCAGATTTCAATTGGCTTTGTTTGGGTCGAGTGTTAATCTTGATGAGGGACCCCAAAAAAAATCTAATCATATGTTGAATAATTAACCAAGCCCGTCAGAATGCACAGCACATCAGAACGCTAAATTACAAAAAAAAAAAAAAGCATTACATAATTTTTGAATGGCCCCATATTGGGGTGAAAGAAACAATCTGTGACCGTGTGACGAATCAGCGTATTCTGATATAACTGTGGCAGAGGATTACATGGATGAGAGGTGTAGAGTAAATCTTTTAATCATGAAGCAAATGTGTGTTTCCACAATCACACTTTCATCTTTTTAGAGCATATGAAGATATTTTCCAGTGTATAAACGACACTTTTTTAATCGGCAAAAAAGGGAGAAGTTGGGGGTGTGGTTAATACCAAAGATCGCAAAGCGGAGCAAGATAGCTCACTCATGCGCAACCGCGTTCGATTCGGTAAAGTACGCAACGGAGCAGAACGGCGGCCATAGCAAGCAAGCGAGCTGCTTTCTTGGTTGTAGTTCGACCGCTGTATCGATCGCGGAGTAGGAGGCAGAAGAGGGGCGGGAAAGAGAGTAAGGCGATGATACATTAGCCATGTACAAGACAGTTTCTTTTTATCACAAGTGAAATTACACAAAATAAGAACAGATGAGATAGAAGAAAGGGAGAGAAAGAGATAAATTAGGATGGAGAAATAGAGAATAAGAGAAGCTCACAGCTAAAAAAAGAAAAGGTAAATTGAGAGAGGAAAGGATAAAAATCAAAGCCCAGACACATGCAGAAAGTATATTATTCTTACCTGGAGAGATATATATATATATATATATATATATATATATATATATATATATATATATATATATATATATATATATATATTCAACAAAAGAAGTCATGCAACATTATCTGTATGATAAATATCACCTTCCAAGAAAGTATCCTTCGAAGTAACTATTTAGGCATGGGTAGAAATCCGTGGAGGGAGGCAAGGGTCAACCCCCCCCCACACACACACACACACACACACACACACACACACACACACACACACACACACACACACACACACACACACACACACACACACACACACACACACACACACACACACACACACACACACACACACACACACACACACACACACACACACACACACACACACACACTTTAATGGGTATTGAATGTTCTCCCAAATGGCCCATCAATGGTTGGTGAAGACCTTTTTTTCTTGATTCTCACCTCCGAGTGTCCCCCCCCCCATCTATTTTTTTTTGCTTACACATCTTCTGCCTCCTTTTTACGCAAATTACGCCAATGCATTCAGCCGTGGCAAAAATGGTTAAATGTAGATGTATTATTTATTGTAAAGCGCCTGATTCTAAGTGCTATTCAGATGTAATTTAAGTGTTATTTGTAGTTTTAAATGGTACATTATCATGTACGGTATGTCAAATTTATGAACATAAATATAATGGTGTAAGAGTTTTGCACCTGGCAGTCAACTGAGGTGGAAACTGGGTAATAGCTTTCTGCCATTGACTAGCAAATTGAACAATAGTTTTGTTCTACTTTGCTTCAAAGTATGACCTTCTTTTCAGCAGACCAAGTGCCATACACCATAGACCATTACACGCACACACAATGCAAACAGCAAACATTCAATATGCAATAACCTGTTACAATATCAAAATTATTGCTGTACACGTAAATATGGAAGAATTTATATTTAAACTTCATAACTTTACAATATATTTACAAATGCCTTTGTATTCCAAGTACAGTATTTCTTTCTTTTCCTTTACAAGTCTGCATTTTCCAGTGTCTTCATTCATGCATATGGATTTACTTCACTAGAAAAAAAAGAAAAGTTATGTGTCATTGGCAAAATGTACTTTTAAACGCTTGCCTGCAATGATTTTTCACACATTTTTACAGGTGGAAATGAAACTTACAGTACCCATGCTGAACATTGCATCATCTCCTGACAATTAATGAAAAGATAAATTATTTTCAATTATTTGCACTACATTAAGTCGGTATTAGATCAAAATATTAGATGCACAGGTGTCCATGTATTTAAACATTCCAGTGTTCATATACATTTCAATGTCTTGTACAATTTTAAATCCTATCCCAACAATGTACTTGAATGTAATGCATCATGACAGCAGAAATGAATGATCTGTTTGTTTTCCTTCGTTTTGCTACAGAGCCATGTGCTTGAATGAACATTAGATTCTATAAAGGTCTGCAATATATGTTATTACATGTAAATATCATGAAACCATTATTAAATCAGATTAATGATCTCAATTAAACAAGAACTATAGTACCCATACATTTGCATGTAGATCAAATATAGATAAATGTAGGCTGTCGTTCAAATAATGCAGATCACAGAGTATGAAAGAACTTATCCTAGCAAGCATTATGAGACATGAATCACTCCTTCCAAGCATTTACACTGGATATATTAGGACATGTATATGAAGCTCAAAGGGGTTAAAGGGATTCTGGTAGAGTGAAATCCATGTTTATAAATTTATATGGGCTGTACTATACAAAAAGATGATGGTTATAACTGAAATATGCAGTAAGCTTTGACTTAAAAAAAGTGCAAACTCATTAGAATGCATCTTGATGTACCCTGCCCCAGGCAAGAAATTAATAACACCAGAAACAAAATAAAAACAAGTGAAATCCTTCAATACAGCGTGTGTGGTGAATGAAATGAGTACACCAATGTTAAAATATGCAATTTATGCTTTTTCAGTTGAAAAACATTTAAAAAGCATGCTTAATATTTGAAATGTAAAAATCTTGTTATTATTGTGATAAGCACCTTGAAATATAACAGAAGGAATGAAATAGTTCGATACAGCGTGGCAGGAGGCCGTAAAAGAATGATTGTAAGTAAATTTCAACTATTAATGCATGACGAAACACTTGTTTATGGCTAATATTAAAGAGAATGATGGCATAAGAAGAACTTAGCCTGGAATCCTCGTGCATAACACCGCCCACACAACACACGTGGTGTCCTTTGACCAATCAGATGCAGTGCAGTTACAGTATCGTTTCCTTCAGCTCGATTGGTCTTGTCCTGCACAGTGATGTTTTAGGTTTTTTTTTTCGTTCTTGTTGAATCTGAGGAGATTATTTTTTCGTTCTTGTTGTTAGTAAATTTCTGCTACTAATGCATGACGAAACACTTGTTTATGGCTAATATTAAAGAGAATGATGGCATAAGAAGAACTTAGCTTTCTGCGTTCGGCGCGAAATTGCATGGTGGACGGAAATGACGTCTTTCGTTCGTTCGTTCGTACATGAGGTGAGCGTTTCTTCGGTTTTTTCCGTCAAGCAATAAATTAAATGGTATTCACATGTATAACACATTCGTTTCACACATTTCCATTGAAATACTCGGGTATTTCCGTCAATTGTCGCCATTTCCGTCGAGGTTACGCACTGCATCTACCGGACGACCGTCATTGGCTGTCTTGAGGCACGTGGGGGGGGGGGGGACACCGGACCCACCGGAGACTTGGTAGATGACGCTGGGGACATTTCAAACTCGGTGCAATTGTATACAGCGCATGCACTGTAATTATTACTCGTGTTCACAAGCCATTCCGGTGGTAATAATTTCTTGTGAGGTAAAGTTGAAAACAAATTATGATGGGATATTTGCTTCAAGATAACAGAATATTGACACCTGGAGACTTCTTAACAGAGACAATAATTGTCTTTCATTTTACAGTTGCCGATTTTTACCAGTGTTGTGAACAGCCTCCGGGTTGTTGACGAGCGCAAGCTCGCTCTGCCTGCTAAAATGGCCGCCGAGGGCGTCCATTGGATACTTCACTGGTTCGCACGAGTGGGCTATCTTGCTCCGCTTTACGACCTCTGGTCGGAACTGCTGTTGAGCTCAATTCTGCCGTTTAAATTTTGAAAATCGGTTCAGGTTAAGAGTTCGTACAGCGTTTTATTAACCGTGTGCGGAAATTAAATAAGTCATGCACGGAAACGTCGGGATTCGCCCGGAGACACTCGGAGTTTTCGTGTGTGGCGTATCTAGAGCCTATTGGCTCTGAAAACGAAGAAGAAGAACAGAATAATAAGAACACCTGGTCTCTCATCAAAAGAAGGATTATTCACAATAGCTCGAATCCAATAACGGAGCACCCACCTCAAATAAGCTTGCGTGCCAAGTTTCCCTCGTAAGTCGTGATCAAGAGGAAGACACTGCCCAAAGACAAGCTTCCAGCCGGCGTCATTGTCCGTGCGCAGCAGGAGGAGTGGATACGATAGACGAGGAACATGTGGTGGTGACTATGTTTTTACATGCATCATTTACGACATGTGAAATGAGAGCGAGAGATGAACCTTCAGAGTTTAGGCTTTATTCCATTTGATTGGAGCCGCTTCTGTGGGCACACCAGGAAATACAGGTTCAGCTAGGAGTACATAAGCAGAAACGTATACATGTGCAGTTAACCATTGCAGACTAAATCCGCGTAAGCACGGAGTTCGATATAATCTCCATTCTCACCAGTCAATGAGCACCTTCAGTTAACGAGCATCAAGTGGACAGCCGATGTCAATAGCAATGCCCCGGGGACAATCACTCGTGCCGCAGAGAGACCTCCCCTTATACGCGTGACGCACAACATGTGATCCCGCGTCATGTCCCTCGATTCACGTTAATTCACCACATTCTCCCCACCTTTAAAATGTAACTAGGGGCCCATCTTACACACCATGATTGCTTTAGCACTATAGGAGTATACATTTCAAGCAACGCGGACTAATAGATCTACAGAAGCATACATGCCAAGCAGTGATTATTTTGAGTTGTAGGAGCATGGAAATGAGCATCGATATATGATATAATGGGCATATAGGAGCATGAGCAGCGAGAATGCCGATAATCCCCTTTACAGATTGAGTCGTGGAGTGGGCCTTATTCGTCGACCTCTCCGTGAGTAGACGGCAGTTTCACTTGAGGGAGACTCCCGATTCTCTTGGTGAGCCTCGACTTGTGCCGGGGATGACACCTCGATCGCTCTCGGGTGGAACGCGGCAGCCCCTGTCGCCTGGCGGAGTTCCTGGGGGAAATGTCAGAAGGAGGAGTGCCAGGAGGTGGTGTACCGGCGGGAGGAGTACCTGAGGGAGCCAGATGGCGAACCGACACAGTGGTCTCCCTGCCATCCGGGAGCCTGACATGAGCATACTCTGGATTAGTGTCAATGAGTTCGACCCCCTCCACCAGCGGTTCATACTTGCTTTGTCGTACCGGGCGTTTCATGAACACTGTACCGGGGTGGGTCAGCCAGTTGGGCACCGTTTGACTGTCAACATAACGTCGTTGGTGAGTAAACATACGTTCGTGAGGAGTGGCATTTGTGGACGTGCAGAGCAAAGAGCGTATGGAATTCAGAGCGTCAGGAAGAGTAACCTGCCATCGCTCGGGGCCCAGTCCTCTCGATTTCAGCGCCACAGGTACGGCTTTCCAAATTACTCCAGTCTACCGCTCCAGCTGCCCGTTTCCCCTGTGGGTTGTAACCCGTCGTTCGACTAGTTGCTATGCCGTGCTCTAATAGGAATTGTTTTAGCCCGGCCGACATGAAACACGGCCCTCTGTCTGAATGTATGTACGAAGGTCTCCCAAACATAGCGAAGAGGTCAGAGAGACATTTTACGACAGTGCCCGAGGTCATATCCGAGCACGGAAACGCGAAAGGGAACCTTGAATATTCATCAACAACGGTGAATATGTATCTGTTGTCTGTTTCGGTCGGTAGGGGCCCTTTGAAGTCGATGTTTAGTCTCTCGAAGGGGGAAGTAGCCTTGATCAGTCTGCCAGAAGCCGCGCCATAGAATCTGGGTTTTAGTTCAGCACAAACAGGGCATGAAGCATTCATTTGTTTAATATCTTCAACAGAATAGGGAAGATTTTGTCTGCGTACGATTTAAATGTGCCATCCTGGTTACCCCTGGGTGGCACAGAGACACATGGAGGTCTTGCAAAGCCTGACTGATTGTTGCCGAACTGTAGACCCGGGAGAAGGTATCTGCAGCAGGGTTTTCCCTTCCCGGGCCGGTAAACAATGTCGTACCTGTAGCAGGCTAGGTCTATCCGCCATCTCATAATTTTTTCATTCTTAATTTTCCCGTTATTTTTCCCATCAAACATGAAAGCCACGGATCGTTGGTCCGTAACGAGCGTGAAGTGGTTTCCCAGTAAATAATGTCTCCATTTACGCAGCGCTTCGACGATGGCGTACGCCTCCTTCTCTATTGCCGAGTGTCTCTGCTCGCTTCTAGAGAGAGTTCTCGAGAAGAAAGCGACCGGCCGCCCAGACTGATTAAGTGTTGCAGCTATGGCGTGATTTGAAGCGCCGGTCTCCACCACGAAGGGCACCGAGCTGTCGATCGATAAAACCACGGACTTACTGATATCATCCTTGAGATCGTGGAAAGCTTTCACGACAGCGGCATCTGGTGGAAAGTTTTTGCAATGCACTAGGGGATGTATTTTCTCGGAGTATTGCGAAATCCATCTTGCATAGTAAGCGAACATCCCGATCACCCGGCGCATTGTTTGCAAGTCCTGAGGTGGTGGAAGCTCACGGAGCGGGCGCAATCGCTCAGGATCAGGCTTAATTGTGCCGTCGGCTATTGTGTAGCCGAGAAGGTCAATTGACCTTGCCGAGAATACGCATTTCTCGTAGTTGAGAGTCAGATTATATTTTCCAGCAATGCTCAAGAATCTGTCCAGATTCCTATCATGTTCCCTCTGATCCCTACCGCACACTGTGACATTATCCACGTAAACAAAAGTGTCTTCGAGGTTTTCATCTGAGATGATGTCGTCCATAACCCGTTGGAAGCAAGCTACTCCATTCGTGACACCGAATGGTATCCTTCTGAACTGGTAGAGGCGCCGCCCTGCCTGGAATGCAGTGTACGGTTTGTCTTCCTCTCGGATGGGAATTTGATGATAGGCGCTTCGCAAGTCGATGGTACTGAATACCTTATAATTGGCCACGCGTTCGACCATCTCATCTATGCGCGGCAGGGGGTAGGCGTCGAGTTGGGTGAAGCGATTGACCGTTTGGGAATAATCGACAACCATCCGTTTCTTATGGTTCTGACTGCTGGTTACTAACACCTGTGCGCGCCATGGCGAATCGCTCGGTTCTATAATTCCCTCCTCCAGTAATCGCTTGGTTTCCGAAGTGATGAAATTCATGTCAGCAGTGGTATATCGCCGCGATTTGATCGCTATCGGTTTGCAGACCGGCGACAAGTTAGCGAACAGCTGGGGGGACGTCACCTCCGCGGTGGTCAGCGCATTTAAAATTAGACGAGGCTTGCTTCCTCCAAAGGGTATTTCGACGCTCGTGTGCTGCTTGAGGACATTATGACCCAGAATTACGTCTGCGCACAAATCACGAAGCACCAGCACCTTTACATCCCGATGCGTGTACCCTTTTACGTCCAATTCAACATTGCAGTACCCTCGTACGCGGGATTGTAGTGAGGTGGCGGCCATGCATACCGTATTGTCAGTCGGGTGGATTACCCATTTCCTGCCCTTCACTAGCGAGCTGTTGACGAAACTTTCAGAGCTACCGGTATCAATCAGTGCCTCAGCCATATGCCCGTTAATTCGCACGTTGATGATAGCCTTGGATAGATTCCCGGGAGAGGCTGCAGTCAATTTATTTTGCGAGTAGAGAGCCGCAGAAGTGGGTTTATTCCTCCTTAGAGTAGATTTACATACCCTGGCATAATGCCCTTTCTTGTCGCAATTCATGCATGTGGCATCTCTGGCGGGACATTTTTGACGAGGATGCCTTTGTACCCACAAAAGAAGCATTTACCGACCGGAGCAGTTGCTGAGGAGCTTGACGAGGTCTGGGTATCCGGCCCTCGGGTGTTTCTCCATCCCTCATGTCTGGCTGTGTCTGTGCCAGTGGGGTTCCTTGGGTTCCCATCGTAGCAGCGTTCATGAGCAGCATCGGTGTCCCAAATGACTCAGATTGCTGCTGAGCCGTATCCATCGCTCGAGCCTGATCGACTACCTTGTCAAGAGTGGGTTGCGCTTTCTCTAGTAAGCGTTGCCGTATGTGGGCTGATCTGAGTCCTTGGATGAATGCCTCCCGGGTCGCTTCCTTTCGGTGTTCCTCGGCGCAAGCTGCAGTCTTTTCCCAGCTGATTCAGAGCTTGCAGGAACTGATCGATTGTCTCCCCGGCTGCTTGCTTGCGTGTGTTGAGAAGATGTCGTATGTATACCTCGTTCTTGGGCTTCACGTAGAGCGCCTGCAGCACGTCGATCGCTGCTTCGTAAGTGTCGCACCCCGAGAAGAGCCTGTACACGCCGGGCGAGACATGATTCACGAGAGCGGCAAATTTGTCAGCTCCCTCCGCGATGATG
Organism: Eptatretus burgeri; assembly: GCF_056783735.1. NCBI lineage: Eukaryota > Metazoa > Chordata > Myxini > Myxiniformes > Myxinidae > Eptatretus > Eptatretus burgeri. The sequence goes on along the minus strand of NC_140967.1, from coordinate 26,218,748 downwards.
GTCAGATAGTGTGAGAAGGAGCAGAACCAATGTGACCATTTCATTTCATAGTCAGTCGCGTTCGGGTCTGCGTCGAACCTCTCTGGTTTGTAGATCTTGTCCATCTTTGGTTGAGAGAGCCGAGAAAATCAAATGGAATAAATTGAAATGAGAGCGAGAGATGAACCTTCAGAGTTTAGGCTTTATTCCATTTGATTGGAGCCGCTTCTGTGGGCATACCAGGAAATACAGGTTCAGCTAGGAGTACATAAGCAGAAACGTATACATGTGCAGTTAACCATTGCAGACTAAATCCGCGTAAGCACGGAGTTCGATATAATCTCCATTCTCACCAGTCAATGAGCACCTTCAGTTAACGAGCATCAAGTGGACAGCCGATGTCAATAGCAATGCCCCGGGGACAATCACTCGTGCCGCAGAGAGACCTCCCCTTATACGCGAGACGCACAACATGTGATCCCGCGTCATGTCCCTCGATTCACGTTAATTCACCACAACATGAACATCCGATGCAGGCAGAATTAATCCACCAAGCTTGTTCCTCACATGCTGACGATATGCCAGCAAATGCTGGATAGCGGGGCGTGGTTTAAAACTAGGAACAACCAATCAACCTCGAGGACTTTCTATACGAGGGCAGGAAATGGATTTACAAGGAAGAAGACGAAGAATCCCACGAGTACGAGGGGTCACGTGGGATGGTGATGTTTTAAGAAGTTACTCGTGCTGATCAGTTATTTTTGGCTTCCTTTGGTTCTCTTTGTTTTCCCCCTCGTTTCCTAACTTGCTTCCTGCGGATTACTCGCATCGACCAGACAAACTTTGTTACTTCACAGGCCTTTCTATTCGACCCGAGTTTTGAGGAACATTCTTGAGGTCGGACATACGTCACAGTCACGTGACTTCACTTGGTAACGCGACCGCCATATTGGCAAAGGGGAAAACAAACGCAGCACCGATCGCAGACTCATACACATCGTGGGTTTGACTTGCACGCAAAGCCGAGTGATTTGTTTTTTTCTGTCGATGTATTTCAGATAAATTGTTGATACATCGTGTTCACCCAAGTGTTTGCAATGTCATATCAATATATAGAACGTTTGTGAGGTGATGCGTCGGCCAGATTATCGAGGAAAAATACAGTTAATAGGCCTTGATTCTTGGCCCTACCAGTACCCCGGTGATTTGTGGATCGACAACCCGAAGGAATGGCCGAACGTGCAATACCCGGACGGATACGCGTATCTCGTCAAGACACCAGGTATGTAATTCAATTTTAAACCAAGTTTTAACTGTGTATTATCAAATATTGCTGTACTGGAGTGTTAATATATTATTTCAATTATTTATAAACTCCCGAGCCGACGTGGCTAGTTAGTAATATTTTTAATTGACCTGCCTTGTCTGTACTGTGTGACGGTGAGTCATCTGTGCTAGTTGTGGGTCACTCACTGACCCAGCAAGAATGTCAATGAATGATTAAAATATTGCTCACATTCATGTTGTATAAGTTCTGTGTTATCCCTGATTTTTATGATGTGTATGACTATGTCTATGAGCGTTGCCATATGTGAGTGAGCATGTGTGTGTCTACGTTTTGTAATGATGTAGCAGTGCGTGGCTATTTCTTGTGGCTGCTGAGTTGAAGCGCCTGAGCTGAGGACAAGACTGCAGTGAACTTGAAGGAAAGGCCGACACATTGTCATTGCATTTAGTTTGCAATTTCTAATCCTATTAATGGCAATCAAGGGCCAAGGTATTAATGTTTTTGCTTGATGTACCGTTGCTTAATTGCCCTGGTACTATTTTAATGACTAACCACAGAATATATTTTTCTTTTTAATCTCAGGAGTGTTTACACATGAGGCAATGAAAAACTACCGATCACTGGAAGCCCACAAATTTTTTGTCTCATGGGTCTAAGCCACAGAAGTCTCCTCTCTGGTTCAGTAACCCAACTTGGTATGAGATAAAAGGAGAGTTCTGAATTTTTTGCCTTGTTATTAGTGTACTGTACTGAAATGGGAGATGCTTAGCAGGCAGACACGAAGCGGAGGAACAGTCGAGCCGGGCTGTGTTGCACGAGTGCGAGCGCGGGCGTACTGTGCCCGCGGCTCCCCTTTATTCCGTATTCGGTACACTCACGAGCCGGCCGACTCCAGCATTACTACGACGCCTCAGGCGGCGCGCACACCTCATATCCCTTGCCGACCCCCACGGCCACTCCTCCCATCATCACGCCCACCATGCATCATCACCATGCCCTTCCCCATAGGCCCGCAGACTCCACCACACTCCTCCCCCCTAAAAGTATGATTATTAAATGATCAGTATTATAAGAAGCATAGACAACACGAAGAACCTCAGTATAATAATCATGCAAATAAAATGAAAACAGCGAAGTATAACAGCACATCACATCATATAATGCGTGGAAGCGAGCTACTGGAGAAGCACAGCAGCACTACGCAGCAAAACCGCCCCCAGGCAGACCTGAAACAGATAAACCTTTCGAGGCTGGACCCCCGCTGTCTGGAACCCGCGGCGCCACCGCCAGACCCAACCGACCTTGGTGGGGGCGCTGAACAGCACCCTTGGCTGGAAACAACAAACACTCCCCAACCCCCACGCACCATAATCAGTTGAGATTCCACCGCATGGCCAAAACGGCCTCGAGTGCACCCAGAGAGCCACGCCCCAGGCGCCAGGCACGCCTGACCTCGCTGAAAGCAGAGGTGGGGGTAACGCCGACCAGCGCACGAGTCCCGGCTCCGAGTCGATCTCCGAGACCTACACGGCAGTTAGACGGTAGTAATTCCATTTAAACCCCACTTCAACCATAAGCTCGTTATAAATCAATAGGAATAACATTTGAACCATTGCGAATTCATTTTTCCGTACAGCGCGCTTTTTTGATAAAATCCCAGCACATGACAAAGCAATTACCTGCGGCCTGGGGCAACTGGAGGCCAATAAACCTTCTTTATTCGCCCCCACATCACATTGATCATAACACCAACTCCATTGACTGATCCCCGCCAAATCCACTTTCACATGAGAACTGCTGGCATTTATTTCAACAACGTTAAACTGCATCACTAGAGCAAGGAAAAACATATATGCCCTGAACAACAACCCACAACCCACATCACGAGTCCGTTTCTTGGTTGCCGACTTGATGTTGCGACTCGCGACTCCCTCTAACGCCACGGGCTCACCGCCACCTGTTGAAGCTGCCTGAACAACACCGATGCGCATTGCCTCACGAACCCTGCCGAAGCGCGGGAACTCATCGCGAACGAAGCGCGGGAACTCATCGCGAGAGCTGATATGGCTCTCGCCGCTCCTGGAGCGCACATCATCGCCGCAGGCAGCAACGAACGGTGGCTCCCGCCGCATCGACGCGGCCCCCGCCGCCAGAGCCTCGCCCTCGGTACTCGACGAAGGTCTCGAAGAGAGCACTGGCACATCTGGAGGCACGAACCGGAACCCGTTCCGACCCAAAAGGGTCCGGCTCGCCGAGCCCGGCTCCTGCTCCGGCTCGCCGGCATCATCATGCCCCGGCTGCAGGCTGATCTCCAGGTCACTGGGGTCGTGCTGCGGTGCCCCTTCGCTCCCGGTGCGACCGTGCTGCGGTGCGCGCCCTCGTCCCGCATCGCTAGGCGCGCGAGCACCCTGCGGCACTTGAGCCATCGCGCGGACTCCGGGCTGCGCGACCTGCGGCACTTGCGCGGTCACCACGTGGCCCTCGGGATCAGCCGCCATGCTCCAGCTGGAGCTACTCATTACGTCTTGGCCAGCAATAGCGCGGACATCCGTGAGTGTCTGCTCGACAGATGAAGCAGTCGCGACCGCCGAGTCGAATGTGATGTCGGTCAACCGTAGGATGGCTGCTCGCAGACCAGAAATAAAACGATCTCTGAACCGTGCCGGACGCTCCTCCGACGTGAATTCGCACGGCACAGCCGAATGCGATGCGCGGGCAGCACGAGTGGACTCAATTCGACACCCGATCCGTGCCTCGCTCACTTCCCCCCCCCCCCTGCCACTGATCTTGTCATTTCCGGATCAATTGCAAGCAGGTTTCGATGCGGGACGGAAGGATCGCCTCGCACACCGCCATCTATGACCGCAACAATGGGCGATGACCTTCGGCCCACACACCGTAGACGACCTCGAGAGCCCAGACCGCCGTCCGAGTGATTGCATTGCCACGCTCGCCCACGACCCGCGCCGCAGACCGTGCGCATGGCCGTGCGTGCCTGGCCCATCGGGATGACCCCTAGACCATCTGCTGTGCCCCGACCATCGAGACCTCGGACATTCTCCAGAGCTTGCGCGACGTCCAACGCCGCGTTCAAGCCGAAACGCGTATCCTCGACAAAACGAACAGGAAAATGAACCAAACAAACGAACGTTGCCCACTCGACGTGGCCGAAGTCGATTCCGACGAAGGCGGGCACGCGTACGTTTGCCATGCACCGACTCTTTGCCATGTTCGCGCTGGCAAGACCTTTGGCTCCGTAGCTTGGAACCGCACGGGTCATTTGCCGCCCTTACACACGTCGATCCGAAGATCCTCGTTCGCCAACTGTACTGTACTGAAATGGGAGATGCTTAGCAGGCAGACACGAAGCGGAGGAACAGTCGAGCCGGGCTGTGTTGCACGAGTGCGAGCGCGGGCGTACTGTGCCCGCGGCTCCCCTTTATTCCGTATTCGGTACACTCACGAGCCGGCCGACTCCAGCATTACTACGACGCCTTAGGCGGCGCGCACACCTCATATCCCTTGCCGACCCCCACGGCCACTCCTCCCATCATCACGCCCACCATGCATCATCACCATGCCCTTCCCCATAGGCCCGCAGACTCCACCACAATTAGTACAACTGAAAATACAGCAACTTTTCGGCATTGTTGCAAATAATAATGTGTAATAAAGGCTACGAAAAAAACAAACTTGTAACAGGTATGAGTCGAGTGCGGTGCGATAGCGCTACATACACCGCTGCAACGCAGAGCAGGGCGATCCGAGCGAATGAGATACTTTGTTTTCCCCTTTGCTAGCGTTGCTATGCGGACATTGCATTATGGGTCGGCGAAGTTCCCGGATTTCCGACCCCGAGAATTAGCTACATGTCGGTGGAACCACCACAGACGAGCTTTCCTATTTCCTGGATTTGGTATTTTCATCGGTTGAAAAATCAACATTCTGTGATATGTTTTCCTGCCGGGATTTTCGACCTGGATTCCAAGGAGCATTGGCCAGATGCATCTTGGTTGAACTTTCGCCATTACTCTCGTCGCTACATTGGCTGAGCATTATGTTGACTGGGAGACTGGTGGTGTTCATCTGGATGATGAGAAAGGTCGACCTTCAAATGATCTGCAGCTGGATCGTCAAGGTGTGGGAGGAGATATCGTCTGACATCATCAAGCGAGCATTTCTGAAATGCTGCATCTCTAACAACATGGACGGCACAGAGGACGACATCATTTGGAAGTAGGAGGCTGCAAATTATGGTGACAGCGACGTGGACTTGCTCTACCCTGATTCGGACAGGGAGCTATGTGCTGTCTTCGACGAGAACGGGGATTTCCTCTGGTTTCGCTGAAAAGTTTCATCAAACCCAAACGGCCCTTTTCAGGGCCGTTTCAGGCCCACAAATCTACAAGGAATACTATGATGCCGGGATGAATCCCTTTTCTTCCTTTTTCTAGGAACAAAAAAATCCTCTTTGTAATATTAAAAAATAAGAAAAATAAAAAACTTCTTGGTATCCTCGCCTCTCTCCAACTTCTTGAAAATGAGAATAAGACTGTAAGACGAAATTAAGCAGATGTGGGAATCGGCATGTTGATACCTCCGTCACTTTGTTCCATACTAAGTTTATGTACAAACGGATTTAGATCTAGATCAGAAAATAAAATAATAAACATATTCATTTATTTTAAGGTTGAAAAACATGGGTGAGGTTAATACACAGTCACAGTTTATACACCAGAAATATGGAATATATATATACCTGTCAATGGCACCCCACTGATGGTGAGTGGTGATGTCCGAAACCCACCTTGGGCAGCATGAACCATGAGCAGAATTAGTTCACCACTCACCATCAGTGGGGTGCCATTGACAGGTATATAACCAAAATCCATCATCTTCAGTGGTTGGGAATGTGATAATCTACCCTGATGAGGCTGAACAAAAGTAGCCTGGTGTTGGCTTCGTGGTTAGGGTGGTGGCTTGGGATCCAAGGGTACTGAGTTCAAGCCCTGTTGGATGCTGAATTAATACACCAGGGGGTTGACTCAGCCTGTCATCCTTCTAAGGTTGGCAAAATGAGTACCAGTGTGTACTGGTTGAGGGGCACTGTATGAGTAACACAGTCGCACTTCCAAGAAATGGTAGCTACCCCGGCAGCTAAGCTGCCATACACAAGAAGAAGAAGGCCTAACAAAGGCTGAAACCAGAAGGTAGTTTCACCTTTTTAGCCACTGGTGACACTCACCATTTGAACTGCTAGCTTGCAGTCAGGGTGAAATGCGTTGTTTACGACGAAAGAAATACACCATGGTGTTGAGTCACGACATACCTTTAAACCACCTCAACATTTAACATATATATTTTTTTCAGAAATACCTGGTATTGCCCAGTCTATTCTTTGTGGGGGCCTAAAATACTTCCCTACATTTACTAAGGAATGTGGTCGGGGATTCATTTAATATTACCTTTCACATAGATTAAAAAATAAAACCCCAAAATACAAACTTCTTTTCTTTGCTTCAAAATTTTCAATTTTTATTTTTCTTAAAACACTAATCAGGGATCAAACATGAACCTTTGAAATTTGACAAAGATCCATTGAGCCATTTCTGAGAAAAATGATAAACAGCTCTTATAGTATGGATTGTCGCATCTGAGTATCCATTAATACAGAATTCCTCAGAGCTGAGACCTTTTGTTCTAAGAGATGGTCAAAGCGGTATTTTGAAATTCACTGCATTCAATATTACTTTACGTTACCATTCCCCAAGGTCAAGAAAATGAGCCAAACATCGACAGCAAATCATGCACTGAGAGTAGATGGCTGAAACATGCCATTTTTTTTAACTTTTAAAGGATTTACTTTTATAAGGAAAAGAATGGGGGAGAGGGTCCACAAGATGCTATCATAAATGGAACAAACCAAGCGAGTCAAAAGAGACAAAGAGGACAATGTGAATACACAAATGTATATACAATGAGGAGAAGTAAACCAGAAACACAACGCACCAGTCGCTACAGATCATGCTTGTACAACATGACAATAATGCAGGCGGAACGTCCCTTTTCTCTGATACCCAGGGTGGGTGCAGGACTCTGGTGTCTGCTCTAGCGACCAGGAGGGAGACGAGCCAGTAACGAGCAGGGCCAGCGATGGGTGTGTGCTCTTTTCATGTATTTTATTATTCCTGACTGCAAACCTCCCAACAGGAGGTTTGGACGTTGACGATGTGTTTGTGTGGCATGTGGCAGATGACACTTGTTGCTAACGGGTCATGCAGCAAGTGCTATGATGGGACTTGATCTGTGCCTGACTGTCTCATCAACTTAGGTGATTAATGTGTGTGTGTGTGTGTGTGTGTGTGTGTGTGTGTGTGTGTGTGTGTGTGTGTGTGTGTGTGTGTGTGTGTGTGTGTGTGTGTGTGTGTGTGTGTATGTATATGTGTATATGTATATGTATATATATATATATATATATATATATATATATATATATATATATATATATATATATATACATATATATATACATACCCATTACTGTAGTGTGTACCCGGAAGCAAGTGCCACAACAGCTGTTGCTATATGGATCCTGACCAACAGGAAATTCCTGCCACATATTGATCTGTTTGTGGTACATAAAACAGTGCTGGGAGTAGCCAGGAAATTTAAATTTAAAAATGGCTCTTCTGGCCAAACATTTGCATCGACTCCCCCTGTGGGCATGAGCTTAGCAGATCCTATGAAGTTCCTTCTCAAGGGTGGACTGGTCCATAAAATTGAGAATTAAATTCTCTTCCCAGTATTGGCTGCAGTACAATCCTATAGAGATGTAGGGGGTCGGAGCTCTGCTAAGCTCATGCCTAATATGCGTAGCCAATGTAACTGTTCAGTCAGCAGAGCCATTTGGTTTTAAAAAAAAAACCTTACCTTGGGTTGCTTACCTGCATTTTTTTTCATTTATTTATATTTTCATTTACGGACACTTTCCGATGGTTCTGTGATTTTTTTTTTCCTGGTGTATCAGCTTCGATGACCGTCGGGACGCAAAATTACCGTGCTTCCCCGTTGTCTTGGGTCACTCACCTGCACTTTTATTCATGATATTTTAAATTTATTTATTTTCATTTGTTTATATTTTCATTTATAGATGCTTTACGATGGTTCTGTGATAGTTCCCGCCCGGTGTATCGGCTTCGATGTCCATCGCCATGCAAAATTTCATCTTTCTACATCACCTCGAAGGCTCTGAACTTTAATATCAGTCAGTCAGTGAGTGGTTCGAATGAGATATATACATATATATATATATATATATATATATATATATATATATATATATATATATATATATATATATATATATATATATATATATATATATATATATATATATATATATATATATATATATATACACACACACACACACACACACACACACACACACACACACACACACACACACACACACACACACACACACACACACACACACACACACACACACACACACACACACACACACACACACACAGTGATTGTAACGTCTGAGTTTTTCATCAAAAGTGATTGGTGTTGTTGGTGTTTGTTCTTTCTTCAATCGACAACTCCCTTCACCCTTAAATCCAAAAAAACAATGTTGGTGATAGTCCTGTGTCTGGCCCACTGATCTCCCCAATCCTCGTTCCTCCCCCCCCCTCCCCCCAAATGAAATTTGGTAAATGGCAACAATCATAGACAATGAATAGACTAAACAACTGAATTGATGACGTGTGTGGATTGGACCTCTTTCTGTATGGTATTCTGTGGCTATAAATTGTGCTCTCCCCACAGGCATGATGGGCCAACTGGCTCATGTCCATGTTCCTTATATTTCTTGTATATATAATGTCTTAATTTTTATAACAAAAATTACAGCATATGTGGAAGAACAAAAATAATTCTGCAGAAAAGTTTTTTTTTTTTTCTCGCTTTGAAGATGTATACAACCAACTTGGTTTGTGGATGCCATTTTCTGTGGGCACAGAGCCAATTAAGTCTTCCCAGGAAAAATGCTTCCACATCGCTTTTGAATTTTGCCAATAAGCATGTGTGCTGGCTTTCGTGCTGCAATAGTGCTTGGGAAACGTCCAGAGGCTGGGGAAATTGAATAAAACAAAATCTTATTAGATTGACAGACACCATCCTTCACAGTGGCTGCGTTCGACAATTAATACAAAAGTGACAGAAGCATTGTAAAGATCTTCCAAAATGTGCTCCGAAATGTTTTACTTAAATTGTTTTGATAGGATTTTTACACCATCAGTAAATTTGTCAAACTATTTTGAAAAGAAATGTTTTGTTATGAATAACTTATACAGCACAACATGAGAGCCGTTTGTCTGTCACCATTTTTCTATGAGATGACTGAACGCATCTTCGTCAAACTTTCAGAGGTCCATCAGTGAGTGCAAAAACAAATTAGAATATTTTGAAAGAAAAGGTGAATTTTTTTTGGGGGGGGGGGATTAAAAAAACAAAAAAAAAACAAAATTAAAAAATCGCTCTATCTTGCTTTAGCATTTATTGCTATGTGAAAGGTAATATTAAATAATCCCTGACCCCATTCCTTACCGGGTGTGTCGGGAAGTGTTTAAGCCCCCACAAAAAATAGACCAGGCAATGACGGGTACTCCTGATAGTGCATAATAAAGTTCATATCAGTCTTTGAATCTTTGGTTCATCAGCAACTTATGTATTAACCTGGAAGAAAATAATCTTCTAAAGGTGCTGTCACACCTTGACGGTTTAGCCAGCGTATGCCGACTTATGAAAAATTTGTCTAAAACGTTGACACACGTCGAATACGTTAATGGGTAAGTTTTGATAACATTAAGAGCACGCTGAAAAACACTGCTATACGTTTTAGTACGCTGGCTTTCATCGTTGTACTTTGCGGTTGTCCTCAAATTTTAGCATGCTTGAAATGTTACGACGTATGCCAGCGTATGACTCACACGTTCCGCTCCGCTGGCCATAAGTTGTAGGCACGTTATGCGATCGTTGACCCACGTCGACACACGTTACTTGTAAGTTACTCATAAGTCGAAACACGTCGAGGTAATGATTAGCGTACCCGGAACTTATTTATAACCTATGAGTAACGTGTCATAAGCACGTGACACGATCGTTGACACACGTCGAGGCACGTTATGCGATTGTTGACACACATCGAGGCACGTTACTTGTAAGTTACTCAAAAGTCGAAACACGCCGAGGTAATGCTTAGCGTACCCAAAACTTATTTCTAACCTATGAGTAACGTGCTTTAAACCTATGTGTAACGTACCTCCAACGCATATTGACGTATGTAGACGTATTTGATTGACGTCTTCCGGACGACCACAGAACTTACTGAACGTGTTTCTAATTTACAGCTACCGTATAATGGTGTATTGTCAGCGTTTAAAAAAAACCATTAACTTCCGACATTTCATCACGTGCCGTTACGTCACGTCCGATTGCCTCTTCAGTTTGCTCATGTCTTATTCTTAGTTCCTCCTCTGTGAATATTTTCTGTTTGAGGATATTGTCACGTCGACGTCGAAACTTAAAAGCAAATGTCCGAATATATTTTAAAATTCGTGAGAGACGAACAAAAAAAACAACAAAAAAACAACAACAACTTCAGATATTTTGTCAGGTGCCTTCACGGACCCAAGGATTAAAAAAGAAAATGTGCCTTGATGGAGAAAAGTTTCGGGTATGCTAATCATTACCTCGACATGTTTCGACTTATGAGTAACTTACAAGGAACTTGTGTCAACGTGTGTCAACGATTGCATATCGTGCCTACAACTTGTTCCCAGCGTAGCGGAACGTGTGAGCCATACGGCGAGTACGTCGTAAAATTTTCAGCATGCTTGAAATTTCACGACGTACCAGACGTACTGCGACGTATGACAGCGTACTTCATGGTTTTTCACCATGCTCTTCACGTAAACCAAACTTACCCGTACCGTATTCAACTTGTGCCAGCGTTTTAGACACATTTTTCAGAGGTCGGCATACGCTGGCTAAATATTCAAGGTGTGACTGCGATGTTGACACTTCCAATTCTCAGGTGGTTATGATTTGAATCGGCGAGCAGCAGCTTTTTAATAGGCTATGCCACGTAATCGTCGGCGATACGTGCAGCGCGCTATGCCTAAGTTAGACTATCGTTGGGCATAGGTTGTGAACGCCGACAACACGCTAATCATTCGTTGGTATATGTTATCTATAAGACAACGAAACGTTCTGTGTATGTTAGTAATATGTTATGCATACAACCAACTCGTATGAATATGCCAAAAACTTTAAAAAAAAACATCAAAATTTCAGCATATGCCAATGTTTTACATACATATTTTTACATTTTTACATACATACATACATTGCCATTGCTGGCTAAGTCGTCAAGGTGTGACAGCGCCTTTACTGATGTACAGTTTGGCTTTAGACATTCTCAGTCCACTGGTTATCTTTTATCCCCCATGAATAAGCCTGGTGTTTGCTTGGCAGTTAAAGTGACTGACTTTAGATCTTAGGGTCTTGAGTTCAAGCCCCTATCATGTCGTTGAATCAACACCAGGTAGGTTGATTCAGCCTGTCATCCTTCCGAGGTCGGCAAAATGAGTACCAGCTTATTGGAAACGGGGAACTGCATCAGCAGCACAGCCACGCTCCCAGCAATGATGCAACAAGCAGCCACAGGCTGCATACAATGTAATTAAAATCCCTCATGAATGGCATATTGTTGCGGACCCGGGTCACGGGGGTACGACGAGGGAGAAGATATTCCTGGTTTCTCCCGGGCTCACCGGGAATCTCAGGCTGTCGCACATGAATAAGTTTGTGTAACGGTGGGTCGCTAGGTCAGGTATGGGAGCATGCACCAGAGCAGCGCGTCGCTGCGTCCACTCTCCGCTGGTACTCCCGGGGCCTTCGTCTGGCCATCCCCCAGGCAGATGCCTGGCCCATTCCCATCTCCTTGAGATGCTAATCAACCTGCTGCAACCACGAAGCATGCGGTCGGCCGATTGGCCTCCTACACTCACGAGGCTCCCTCGCTGAGAGAATGTGGTGCGCAGGATCAGCGTCAGGAAAATGAGCCACATGTCCATACAGCTTCAGCTGATGCTCACGGACTACGCAGGTAACAACTCTCATTTGAGTCTCACTCAGCAACTGCTCGTTGGACACAAAGTCTGACCAGCGATAGCCAAGGATTCTCTGAAGAGACCTCGTACCAAAGGAATTCAGTCTCCGTCTCAGATCCCTGGTCAAAGTCCAAGTCTCATGCCCATAGAGCAAGACTGGAAGTACCAAGGACCCGAAGACTCGGACTTTCGTCCTCCCTTACAGGTACCGACAGTGCCACACCCCATGATCCAGTGAATCAATGACTCCCCAGGCCCAACGCAGACATCTGTTGACCTCTGGCTCACAGCCAGCAGAGATATGAATATTACTGCCAAGACAAGTGAATCTCTCCATGACCTCAACATTCTCTCCACAAACAGGTACAGACAGGATAGCAGCATCCACGATGTCATTGAAAGCCTGGATTTTAGTTCTGACCCAGAAAACATGTAATCCCAGTGGCTCTGACTCCTCATTCAGCACCTCGAGGGCCCCCAAAAGGATATCTAAAGTCTCCGCAAAGGTGACTGCATCACCTGTGAAATCAACGTCAGAGATCTTGACATTCCCAAACAATGCACTGCAGCTTGATCTCTCCAAAATCCTCCCTAGATTCCAGTCCATAGAAGTGCTGAAAAATGTGGGGGCAGTACACACTCCTGACGAACTCCAGTAACAACTGGAAATAAGTCAGAGATAGTACCACCACATCTCATAGCACTCTCAGTACCAGAGTAGTTTCAGACATCAGATCAATCAGTTTTGGTGGTACCCCACGAAGACCAAGAATCCTCCAGAGGGCATTCGAATTCATTGAATCTAACGCTTTGCAGAGATCAACAATCAACATAGGCTGCAAGCAGCCCCTGCCAAAACTCTCGTCTGCGTTCGGCGCGGACCCGAAGAGCAAGGATACGGTCAATCGTTGACCGTTTTGGTGTAAAGCCTGACTGCTCTGGATGCTGGTGCTCAAGCAGATGGTGGCGAACGCTCTCGAGAATTATCCGAGCAAAGACATTGCCCGGCATTGAGAGCAGCGTCACCCCTCTTGGCGACGCTGCAGTTGTTGTTGCAGTCTTGGCGATCACCCTTCCCTTTCCAGAGAGGGACAACAAGGCCCCTCTTCCAGTCAGTTGGGATGATGCCTGTGTTCCAGGTGGAGCACAAAACTGCATGCAACGACACGAGTGCAGCATTTCCACCAGCCTTGAGAACTTCAGCATGGATGCCATAGATTCCCGGAGCTTTACCCCATTTCAACCGGTTCACCGCAGCCTGTGTTTCGACAAATGAAGGTGGACTACAGTTGATTGGAGTGTCAGCGCAAATCGACCATGAACGCCAATAACTTGACCATGTGACCCAGTGACCTCTGTCTGACTTCCGTTTAACCAGGAACACGCGGTCGCCTTATCGGGGAATCGCGCCCTTGAGGTGTACTTGTGTTACCGTATCAAGTGCAGCCGTGCGGAGCTTCCAGGTACGCATTGGCCAATAAGCAGATTTTTGGGGATAACTTCCCGGTTATCCAAAGGTGTTGACCATGCTGAACCAATGGTGGAAAAGACAAAAAAGAGCTGGGTACATTTATAATAGGCACATTAATTTTAACAATGCGAGGAAAGTAATGTGGCACAGTATGGGTTTATTCACAAGATGTACAGCAGGGGCAAGCAAGGAATTTGTGAGTGTGGTAAAAGAAATGCAACATTCACAAAAGACGACAGTGCAGATTTACCCTGAATAAACTTAGACAATCTTAAGTTACACTACATATGACAGACACCATCACAAACACATTCCTGAGGAAAATTTGAGATAATCCAGAGAGAGGTAAGAGGCAGTTGATTTCTAGCGACCTCTTGGTACCTGGCATGGTCGGCGGACCAGCACATCCCAAATGCTTTGGAAAGGGGAGAAGGGAGGAAAACTGAAGGTGTCTATGGTGTGGGAGTGAGAGGTGCAAGTGTAGTGCACCGTGTCATGCGGCATGGTGTGAGAGGTGCAAGTCAGTAAGGTCGCTCTGAAAAGAACGGCTGTTCAGGACTTGCCCTCGCCAATTGCTCTTGTGCGTCCATCATGGATGAGAGATAGATGGGAAAGAAGATGCGTAAGAGAAAGACCTTAAAGATGTTATGTAAGAGTCTGGAAGTGGAAATGTTGGCTGATAGGTGCAGCTGAACACTGAGCGTCTGACCTGGGGGTGGTCCCAGCCGGTTCTGGCACTCGCTTGCTGCTCTGCCCTCTCCTCTCAGTCACGCTGACTTGTGGCAAGATTCGCTCGGATGCTGGAGAGCTCTCGTATGACTGCCTCGAGAAGTGCAGAGAAGTGAATTCTGCGGCCGCCCCTGATATCTCCTGAAGTCTGGTGATATGTCTTCCTTTTATGGGCCGCTGAGTGAAGGAGGAGCTAAAAGTTGGGTCAAACGAGGCTGTAGGTGTTTCGGAGCCCCCCCCCCCATTGATGCACAGTGGTCACCCCACATCGTAGCCACGCCCTGCCAGGCCTCGGAATCAAAAATGGCCCCATTCGACCTTACGCCATGCTATACATCGAGGCTCCATGATTAACATGGGGCAAGAATTTCCGGGAGCGCTCTCCAGTCCTGAACATGCACTGGACTCCATTTAAGCGTGGTCATTTAGGGAAACATCAGCGCTATCCATATGTCTTCAAAGGAATCCCAGTGCATGCTTGCGCTTTGAGTTGCACACCAAAACGCCTTGATTCTCCTTACTCTCATTCCTTAATCGTCCTCCGAGACTGTGGTGAGTATCCAAGGGGTAGATGGTAGTTGTGGCAGTTATAGAGAGGTGAGAGAAGTGCTCTGGCGTTTGAGGTGAAGGTGTGGACATAAGTTGTTGTGGGGATTTTTAGAAGAAGTGCGGAGTGGTTATGGTGACCGTTGTAATGTTATGGTGAGTATTATGTGAGTCTGAAATGAGGTGGCAGTTGGGTTTTGGCGCCCAGTTTTGAATGGAAATTGGCGTGCGTTTGCAAACAAACCTTGCTGTGATTCGCATTCCTGGCACCATTATTCTTCTTCTTGTGTGTTTGCGTGGGTTGTGTAAGAAGTAAAGTAAAGGGATGAAATAAAAGAAAGGATAGAGAATTGAAGACCTAACTAAAAGCCCGAAGCAACGCATCTTTCCCATTTACACACTAAACATGTGGAAAGGACTAACTAAATGCATAATTAAATGACTGCCTTGGAATCTCTGTATGTTGTGCACCATTGCCTCAGAGGAGTGCTGGTTTTCCAGAACCGCAACAATATTAATATAGCTTTGGATTGCTGTGGTGAAGCCAGGATTGTTGCTCTTGACATATGTAAGGTCTTTGCGAAAGTGTGGTACGGAGTTCCATGGTATCTCTGGACAGATGCTTGCCATTATCTCTGCATTTCTTTCTGATTACCAAATGTCAGTGGTACATAAGAGACGATCATACCCCACAAATAAAACAGCCATATAGGTGTTCCTCAAGGTTCAGTTTTAGGCTCTTATTGTTCTTGTTGTACATAGCATACGGGCTGGCAGGTAATTTTTCACAGCTAGGCATTTATGCTGGTGATTCTACATTGTACACAAGCATGGTGTTGGCTTAACAGTTATGGTGGCTGGCTTTAGATCTTAGGGTCTTGAGTTCAAGCCCTGTCAGCTGTTGAATTAACACCAGGTGGGTTGACTCAGCCTGCCATCCTTCCAAGGTCAGTGAAATGAGTACCAGCGTGCTGGTAGCAGGGGTTATTGCATCAGCGGCATAGCTGCACCTCACAAACTCATGCAACCAGCAGCCACAGGCTGCATATGAATAAATATAAATAATGCACTGCACACAACTTATCCGAGCACCCCATTTGCCCAAGCCAGCACTACTCTTACTCAGGATTTAGGGAATGTGGTAAACTATGGAAAGGATTGGCTTGTATCCATCAATGTGTAGAAGACTCAGTTGATGTCCATATCCCGAACAAGATCTACACGCTTTCCAACGTTTTCAATGTGTTCTTCTCTATTGCAGGAACTGCCTGAGTTACATCTGCTTTGGCTTGATATTTGCCCAAACCTCAGTTGAGAGAAGTATATGTCCAGTTTTGGAAAAAGTGTTTCCAAATGCATCGCCTGTCTATAGTGTGCATGACAATACCTCCCTCCGGTAACTTTCTTATATTTATACAAGGCCACTCACTATATGGCTTTTTCTGGAATATTATTCCTCTGTCTGGGCATGTCATCTTTCTCTCCTTGACATGATCCAGCTGCATGCTGTCAATCTGGTAGGGCATCAGGGCATCATCCTCATCACCTCTCTCCGCCCGGCGTTCTGTATCTATGTTGTCTCTTCGAAATATGATCATGGAAGGTGCAATGAAGGTCTCTCCATCCTTGTTCCCTCTGAGCATACCTTCCGATGTTCCCCACATTTTGCAGCTTCTTTGCATCCTTGTACTGTATCTATCACAATGGCCAACACTGTTTCATATTCCTCCAGCTTCTTTCCTCATGCTGCTCTACTCTGGAACTCCTTTCCAATGAACTGCCTTTCTCCATCCTATAACTTTCCCCAATTCAAGAGGAATGTTAACAAATGTATTCTGCTCTCATTCTCTCGAACAGCTCCTTGTGTAGCTTCCACCTAGAGTGAGTGGTCCTTAAAAAATATTTAAATCGACAAACACAAGAAACTGCTTGCGTGTTTGTTTGATTTTGTTACTCATAATTATTCAACAGAACTCTCAGAACAAGATAGTTTGAACAAACAATTTTATACGCTCAGGTTGAGGTAGGTAGCTCCATATAATGTGGTATTCATGTCAACCTGAATATTTCCATTGCTGAGAACCAACCATCTCTGGACCAGTTGCCACTCCATCACAGAAAACTGATACGATTGAAGCCCCTTGTTGTGAGCAACAAGTGAGGACAATGGAACAAAGCTTTACACATTCAACCACTAAGATCGTCATGTGGAGGGACTATGTACATAATGCTGAAAAAGAAGAGGGGGCACATACATTGAGAAAAATAAATATAAGAAGAGGAAGATAATGCCTTTGAACTCTCTTGCTTGGGTTCAAATCTTGGCCCAGCTCTGAACCGTCACCCTGGTTTTTCACATACAGCAAAGAGTAGCCGAATTATCGTCGGCACCCTGTACTGAACGAGTTCTTGCACCTTCAGTCGAGTAATGGCGATCCGTCCGGGATCATAACCCACAGCCAAGAAACTGCTTCGGCAGAACCAAATGGAGTCCAAAGGAAGATAAGGGGAAGAGGGAAGAGTGGAGAGAGTTAAGAAAGGTTTGGAGGAGAGCTCAGGACTTTGGAATGTATGGTGGAGTAAAAAAAATTATTTTACCATTTTTGCATCCGTAATATGTGGATTGTCCGCAAGAAATATTGAAATTGCAACCCTTTTATTGGACGATGATTGACATTGAAATATAAACCAAGTCGTCCATGCACAGATGTCAGACAACTTTACCCAGCCCAACCCCCAACACCCGAAGGAAAGCCACGATTCAGTTGCATCTGGATTCAGTCTGCAGCTTTCGGTGAAAGAGGGGCACATGGTCCAATGGATAACACTCAAACTTGGAAGCTGTATGCAGAGCAAGAGCCAAGCTGGAGAAACTTGGCACTGGAACAATAATAAACGTGCATACAAATGTACACATGTGAACCTGTCCAAGCACACAGGCCGTCACGCTTCTGTGTAAAGTTCACTCTGTGAATGTTTGGAAATTCTTTTCACTCAATGAATGTTATCATATCCTTATTTGTCATTATTATTTAGGGTTATGTTGAGGGTATGTGAAACGGTGACAAAAAGTGGGACAATTTTGGGATATGCCACAATTTTATGCACTTTGGAGAAAACGTCATTTTGCGTACCCTCAACTTGTACACCCTCAACAAGAAAACGAAGTGAATGCCTTTTAGACCTTTCATACAAACATTAAATCTTGTAGACCTTTTATACAAGGATATCACAAAGACAGAAAGAAGCCACTTGATCGGTCCACCATGTCTGTAGTGTATCTAGATGACAATTCCCCAACATTTCCACCTGTCATCGGTAGTGAGGATTATACAGGTAACTTCAATGAGGGAATAAGGCCAGAGTGACACACAGGAAAGTGCAATTGAACCCATAACACCTGTTCATTCCCCATATCTGTGGGGATGACTGCACCACCCAATCCCCATTCCCATGCAATTGAACCCATAACACATTGCTTTCGCAACTTAATATATTAATTGATATCTTATCTACTTAAAAAAATACACTTGTATACCGAACAGTTAAATTTACAATATCTCAGTCATTCTCCTACAAGGGTCTATAAGACCTCTGTTTTAGATCTTGGGGTTATACAATATCTCAGGGTCTTGAGTTCAAGCCCCCTGTTGAGTTGTTGAATTAACACAAGGTAGGGTTGACTCAGCCTGCCATCCTTCAAAGATCGGCAAAAATGAGTATCAGCTTGCTGGAAACTGGTATTGCATCAGCAGCACAGCTGTGCCCCCAGAAAATGATGCAGCCAAGCAGCCACAGGCTGGGGCATAAATAAATAATTCACTTAGGCTGATAAACAATGTGTATTGAGAAAAAGATGCTGTTATGACGTATGTATCAGACTGTTTATGAGTACCGCAACACTTGAGTGGTTTATTACCATTGTGGATGCTATGCAATAACAAAAACACCACTGAGCCCAAATTCATGCTTCACCAGCCAAAACCAAAAGGTTGGAAATTTGTGATATGAAAAAAAATGTTTCTGCCATCCATTTTCTTGGCAACAATTCATAATGTTACATTATGCTTCTTGAATGTTGACATGAGAGGTCCAAAGGCAAACTATTGCATGTGTAAGTACATGGGAGTGTTGCTATGGAAATATTTGTAGCTAATGATTGCCATGTGTCACATCAATGATTGCCAATGGAAGCCTGTGAAGATGCCTTCCCTTTTCTTTTCTTCAAATGTTTTCTCCCATGGTAACACCTGCTTACACATCTGGTTTATGAGGGAGGAAGGGAGGGAGAGAGAGAATGAATGAATGGAGTAGATGAGGGGAGTGTGGGAAAGAGTTGGAGCGGAGGAGACAGAGTGGAGAGGTAATTTACCATTAAGCTGTTTCGGCTGGGTTTAATTTATGATGCGAGGAAAACTGTCCGATTGGTGCTTCACAGGTCCCTTCTTGGATCGATCTTAAGTTGGGTGACCCATCTGATAGCACGAGCATGTGGAAGTTAAATAGTCCACGGTATCTTTTGACGAAACGTGTGTGGGTAACTTGACATCCCAGCCAAATTTCAGCCACTCTTGTCCTAACCTGCAGGAGGCACTGCAATAGCCACACTCCTGAGCAATGAACCAAACAATTAGCCACATGCTATGTACATGAGAAGGACATGTTAAAAACATTGCATCTCAGTGAGATGGAAGCATCTTACTCCTGGGCCAAAAGACTGTCTGTTTCCAGTTATCCGACTGACCCTAATTTTTCGTTGCTGCTGAGAGATACATATATATATATATATATATATATATATATATATATATATATATATATATATATATATATATATATATATATATATATATATATATATATATATATATATAGTCGTCACTGTTAGGAGGATGACACAACACAAGATGTGGGATCAGAGGGGAAGAAGGTCATCACACGGACAGTGAGAAATTGAGTTCTTTATGTAAGGCGCAACTCTGCCGCCAGGAAGGGGTTTCGGCCTATCAAATCGGAGGAGGCAATAAATAGCTAGGGAAAGACACGAAGGCATCAGGGATGTTCTGTGCAAGGAAGAATTTTGTTAAACAGATTATATCTGGCTTATTAGTAGTTACCTGGATTGAGATATCTGTCAGGTTGACATCCAGATCCGGATCCAGATCTTCAGCAAAATCTAATTAGTTCGTCCTTGTCACACACCGAACCTGCCCACCAAATTTCATCCGGATCAGTCTACAACTTTTGAGATATCCTGCAGACAAACAAAAAAAAGAGAGGGGTGAAAACATAGCCTCCTTCACCTTCAGTGGCGAAGGTAATGATACAGAAAGACATGACAGATCTGGTCTGGAAAAATTCGCTTTGATGAACTGGATGGAGGAACTTCTTGCCCCAACGTCCAAGGTGCTCGGACCCAGAACCGGAAGTCGAAAGCAAAAGTTTACTTCATCCTGGTTTAACCTGGATGTTGAATGCTACAATATGGTGAGATCCAAATTACGTCTCGCGCTAAGGCTGTACAGCACTAATTGATGCATTCTATAACACAGAGAAGTTGATAAAAGAAGGCTTTGGGGCAAAAGGCTATTTGGCCCCATTATGTTTGTGTTGCATCCCAATCCAATTATGTATATATTAAACATAACCTATTCTTTTATTTCAAGGTCCAGAGAATCAAAAATTCATGTTTCGTTTAATGAATAAGTATGGCTTCACGTGACACTTAATCATTGTTTAAAAAAAAATCTTGAAATGAAGATTTTAGTGTTTTTTGGGGTCTTTGTATGCTCGACTGCCCCACCCACAAAAAACGCTGATGGGATTGCATCATTATCACGTAACCCACTACGTCTCCTTCAGAACACTTTTGCTTCCGGACTGGGGTTTACGTGCGGGCTACGTACGCTTCATACATAGAAACACTGTCATCGCATTATTGACCAAAACAAAATTGGAGCGATTGAAAGCTGACGTGATCCTCACAAAGATTAGAGATCATTAATATTGTTACGGTTCTAGGAACCATACGCATATAACATACAAGTGCCCCAAGTCAGTTATGGCGTTCAGTATATGTGTAGACAGAACCCCTCCTTGTGTGTAGTGGGAAATCGAAGGGGTACGTTGCGTTTTTTTTTTTTTTTTTAGTTAGGGTAATAAATCTTTATATCCCATCCTCCATTGCGATCCACGGAACCCGAGCGCTTGCAGCCTTCGGTTCGCTGGCAACAGCGTACCACGGTCCACCTGTTGTCTCTGGAGTCTCGTTTTTCCGATACAGAATCTTCGCTGTCGCAGTTCCTATTCGGCTTCTCCAAGCACTCCAACTCTTTCTTGACGAGTCCACACGCGTCGAGTGGACAGACCTCGCCGGTGCCTGGCCAAGGCCCCACCCAGAAAGGGTGGACCCATGGAGGCCCTGTCCAATAAGGACGGACAGTGGCGTCTGCTTCATCAAGGCTCCTCCCCGCTGAGGGAGGTCTATAAACCACGACACCATCCTCAGTCTTAAGTTCTTTGGGGGGTCATTCGTTCTGTGCTTGGAGGCCAGAGTTGGTTGGAAAACGAAGGGGACCCCGCTGCTTGGCTCCGCTCACGTCTCGCCCTGACTACTGGTCCCGGCCCACTCGAGCTCCTCCATGGACCCCAACGCCACACGGGCGGCTGTGGACCTGACTGCATGACCGTTGGCAGGTGCCGCACTACGGAGCATTCCTTCCCCTGAGATTCAGGTACTCAAAAGAACTGCGACATCAGCCCGCCTCCCTCCCTGGCTGCAAAAGTCCTTTTCCTTCAACTGGGTTTATTTTGTTTCGAGTGTGTGGTGCCAGTCTAATAAGTAGAAACTGTATAAGTGTTTTCGATCATTGTAAATCTTGCCAGTGTATTCCCACGTAAGTCTGCTCTTTGTCTGCTTTGTAAGTTGCTGTAAATTGTCACACTACATCTTCTTTCTTTCCCCTGCATAACACCCCAATAAACCTGTTTCTGTGCCACATAAATTTCCTCGTTTATTATAAATAAATTATTGAAAAAATGTTTTTCCCAGTTGTTTTCGTCTTTTCCTTCATTGGTCCAGCATTGTTCGGATCTGAGTTTTAGCTGGGTCTTTGTTCCCGTTAATCTGCTCATCCCAGATGGCATGGCTTTGGCAGTTCCGCTCGACTGCACCCGAACCGGAGTTGGGAGTCGGTAGTTGGAACTCTACCGCAGTCGGTAGAGTGACCCGGTTCGAGCAAGACGTGCCGAGGGCGTGGTTCCCCGGTAGACGACACCGCATGGTTAATTAGGTAAATTGGTTCTAGACAAAAACACCCTACGCTAGGCGGTGGATGTATTGGCGTCCACGGTCGGTTAAGCGACCCGCCACCTCACGGAGTTATCTGGAGTGACGGCCTACAATTCCGGGGAGTCTGGTGGGAGACGACGTAACCTCCCCCACCTTGTGGTCGTTCTCGCTACCGGTTCCCAGCCCACAACAATATCATGGAAAAAAATAAAAAGGACTGAAAAGTGCCAGAAACTGAGGGTACGTAGCATACGTACTGTTGCCCCGCCAGTTGTGCAGTTTTGTTCGATCAGTGTTGATTAAACTGTTGTGCATCACTCATTCACGACATAATGGCTGAAACTCCTTCCGTATTTCACAGAAATCCGTATTTTTTTTTGTGACGACCCAGACGGAGGTTTCCAGATGTTCGTCATCAAAAAGGCATGCTGTGATTTTCGAGAATTGAGGTGCTGTTCCGATATGCTGATTCGTTTATTAACCCATTTAATCTGGATGGGGTGTAATGCTAACACAATAACGCATCGTAACCACGATTATGTGAATTACTCCCATGGTAGTTTTTATTATGAGCTGTTTTTGTGGACGTTAGCCGGGTACAAAAGCTTGCAAGCGCGTTTCCGTGATTAGATGTCCGCCAGGCAGGAAACCACGTGTGTACATCGGTGTTGCGTATCCGCCTTTCCTCACCGGCAGATTAATCTCTACCAGTTATCACCTGCAAAGGCATTTATATTCGTTTACATCATCGTGTTTAACATTTTATTTTGTTATATTAATGGTGCAGTATTAATATGTGATTGGAATGATGATGTTTGCAATGAAAATATGTTGAGATTAAGTTTAAAGAAGACGGAGGAAATTGGAAAAGGAAAAGGTGGGGACACGTGGTTTCCCCGATCAGAAGGGAAGGTTGTGACGTTCATTCATCCCTCGTGGGCGATTTATAAGTGCTGTAGAAGACTGCTTGAGTTATTACTGAGACGGGGCTTACTGTTTCTCCTTCAATCGTCTCACAAAAGATCCAGGAGAACTTGCATGCCATTGAGATCTGTAGCAGCATCATTTTGCCTTTCATGATGTATGTAAATATTCTTGAGCTCAGGTTGATCGGGGTGGGGGGGGGGGTTCCGGAACCGAAGAGAGGTGCAACCAGAAGAGAGACGATGGGGTTGTTCGGTTGAGGTTGTAATAAAAGGATTGACTCGGATTCCAAACGCCTCGGAAGTGTTTTCCCTCCACGCTAAAGATCTGCCTGCTTGGCGAATTGGGCACGAACGGGCTCCATTTGTTGGTGTCTATCAGGCACATTCCACTCCACAGAGATCTATGCCTTGTATTGTGCTGAAAAGGGTAACCTTGATCATGGAGTTTCACTGGTAATGATTCTTCCCTTGACATTGGCACCTACATGTGTCAAGAACCCTTCTTTGCCTTTGTGGCACCTTGCACGTCTCGTATTGCCTTACGCAGGTTGGTGTACCTTGTGTGAAGAGTCCGGAGTCAATATCTTCTTGGATCTTTCATCAACATTTCTGCCTTCGGCCCTGCCGCGTTCCATTGGGCTATTCAGCGAAGTACTTCGGTAACTCACCATTCTCTTGTGGCATTTGAACCCCTTTCAGACATATTCCCGTCACTTATACGTTCATGCCTCCGCTGGTCAACGCTGATGCAGTGCTCCTCATCACTCATTTTGCTCACCTCGCAAGGATGACGGGCTGTCAACCTGCCTGGTGTTAATTCAACAGCTGGAGAGGGACTCAAACCCAAAACCCTGAGATCTTAAGCTAGCCACCCCATCCATTGAGCCAACACCAGGCTCCACCTATAAATGGTAAGGTGAAATAAAAAAAATTCTTCCCAAAATATGACTTTCATTTGCATCGTTTATTTGTTACAACATGGAGAAGGTCACCCCCAAAATGCATATTTTGACACCAATTTTTCAAAATTTTACAGGGGGGCATGCTGTTACCATTTTATTTTACAGGGGGAGCATTTTACAGGGGAGACAACGCCACTTCCTCGTGTAAGGAATTTGAATCGTAATCGCTTCGGCCTTGATTGTGCTCGGCTGGTGAAAAAAAGTGAAGAAGAAGAAGAAGAAGAAGAAGTACAATATGGCGTTTTAAGGATCTCACTATTTATACTTTAGCGATCTATTCTGGCGTCTTTATTAGTCTTGGTGGTTATGAAAACATTCGAAAACGAGAATTAAAGCTCCTTTGTAAAGGCTTATGAATGTATTCTCTTGCAGACTTTTCAAAGAATAATTTGTGCACATTTACCTCGGAAGTGGGATAGATGTAATGATAAATTTGCCCCCAGAAGAGTTGGCTCGCACCAAGTCCTTCTCAAGACTGCGCGGCGTGAGTATTCTACGAATACCATCTCGTGGTAATAAGCCGTGCCACTGGTGTCGACAATATTGTATTCCCTTTTGCTTCGAAATGAGAGCATTTCTCATTACTACAAGAACTCGAGAGTTAATGGAACACACTATTCTACGCAGGCGCGCTGTCTTGAGAAACGAGGACCTTGGGCGGGGTCGAAAGAGCAGAAAATTTGATTAGTTGTGATGGTGTAAAATGCTATAATATTGTTACGGATTTGGAAGCCTCTTGCACACAGTCAGTAGTCCCAAAGTTTAGTTATTTCACTTCGTATATGTGTATAGTTAGAATCCATCCCCTGTGTCTAACGGGAATTTCATGTGTGTGCTGCGAGTTATTTTGTACTTAGTTTTTTTTTTATCCCTCGCCGCGTGGCGGAAGGGGGATATTGCTGTCACCCAGGTCGTCCGGTCGGCCGTCCGTCCGTCCGTCTGGGCGTCAACATTTATAGCTGTGAGTGTGATAACTCATAAACTGTTCGCCATATCTATTTGAAATTTGGGTCACACATGTACCACCTGAAAAGGAAGAACCCTATTGATTTTGGGCATGGCCGGATCCAAGATGGCCGACTGGGGCGGCCATCTTGAAAAAATGTTTTTTGTAATAAATGGAAAACCGCTTATCTGATTTCAATTATTTTTGGTTACTTCATTCCTCACCCCTTGGGAACTTTTTCGAGATGATGATCAAATGGTGTCTTGTTTCCAATTCACCTCCCTCATTATCTGGAATATGTATGACCTTTTTCATTCAATGGAGGGGGATTCCCCATCTCTGATGGTATATTTATTATTATATTCCCCAACAACAACATTCTGCTTTGTTCCGCCACCCAACCAAACCTTCGCGCACCGACTCCATTATCCACGTGTTTTTGGCTGAAGGCATGGGCGGAGCCTCCATCGCCTCAGGTCGAGGCTCTGCTCCGAAGAAGGGCAGGGAGTGTTTCCTCCAGCCCATGGACGATGAGCGAGCAAAGCCGAGGTGCTCCAGCCAATGGGAAGCCAGAAGGCCAGAAAAAACTACAGAGCCTCTTCAGGAGGCAGGCCACCGACACGCCACCAGTCCAATGGGAGGCAGAGTTACCTCAGGTCAGATCCCTCCCACCTGGCAGGAGGGGTTGAATAATTGTTGGTGCGATCTGTCTGTCTCGTCTCGTCTCGCTGGTCTGCTGGCCATCTTCTGTCTTGGTGCTGGCTGGCGTCTGCTGCTTCGTTTTTGTTCCTTGGCGTTTGGTGTGAGGTTGTCCGTGTGGGTTTGAGTCCCACCGTGGGGGTTGGAGCGTCCGATCTTCTCAAGCCCTTCCACAAGAATCCCGAGCTCCACAAGGGCAGGTCGGCAAGCCGTGCGAATGCGGCCAGGTACCAGCAGAACTCTGACCTCCAGCCTGTCTCTCCCCTTGGCTGCGAGGGTCGAAATAAAGACAATCCAGGTCCATTTTATTTTGGTGTGTGTGTGTCTGTGGTGGCGCCGTCCTATAAGTAGAAATTGTATAAGTGCTTTTGCTCACTGTACATTGCCTGAATATTCGTGATTAAGTCTGCGCTGTGTCTCCCTTCCCGATTACTGTAAAATAAACCCCCCTGTTAAATGTACCAGCTCGTTGCCTGTCGTTTCTATCATTGACCCAGTATGGTTCGGGCTTGAGAATTAGGAAGGCTGTTTGTGCCGTAAATTGTTAATTTGGTCCGGCGCGGCTTTGGTAACTTCCACTCGGTTACGCCAGATCCGAGTCGGTAACAGCGACTCGGTTTG
The DNA here is from genome assembly GCF_056783735.1 of Eptatretus burgeri. Classification (NCBI taxonomy): domain Eukaryota; kingdom Metazoa; phylum Chordata; class Myxini; order Myxiniformes; family Myxinidae; genus Eptatretus; species Eptatretus burgeri. The sequence goes on along the minus strand of NC_140967.1, from coordinate 26,192,107 downwards.
GACAAAGTCGGCCGAGGGTGTGGCTTCCCCAGTAGTTAGACGGTGTGGGTACTTACGTAAATTGGAATTAGACAAGCGGACCCTACCTCATGCCGTCGAAATATTGGTGACCACGGTCCTTTAAGCGACCCGTCAACTCCGGAGTTATCTGAGGTGACTACCTTCCAATTCCGGTGTTCGGTGGGAGACGGCCCGACTGCTCCGTCTCGCGGTCGTCCTCGCCACCGAACCCGGCACCACAAATATATTGTGCCCAAGTTCCTCTAAATAGAAAGGTTTTGAAAGTGCCAAAAAGCCAATTTGTTTTCGACTGTGGTCAAGTATCCTTTACTCTAATTCATGGACCAGTGTGTGTTTTTGTGTTGTGCTACTCTTCCAGTTCTGTGCCGATTGCATCCAGACTTGCTACGTAGGATCAGCATGACACCAATTAGTTTATAAGGGCGTTTTTATCTTTTCTGGTGGTCTTGGGAGGGTGAGGGCGAGGGATGCAAATTCTCTATGTAAATGTGTATCATGTTGCGCCACCTCCAGGTGGGGGAGGGTATTATAAATCGCCACCACTTACAGTGCAGTACAGTACAGTACAGTATTCATGTCCCCACGTTTCCCAGTACAGTGAGGTGTTTTTAATTATAAGCAGTAGTTGTGTTTTTGCTTCATGCACGTAAACCGGGTTATTTTTTAATTTTGGAAGTGTTTGAGGCAGCAGCTATCAGTTGCCTATACACTGCCAAAATAAAGGTATGTGTCAGAAGAACGCATTGCATGCTTGGAACAAGATCGCCCATTTATGGTGCATTTAAAACCAATAATTACTGAACAGTTAAAATTTTAAAAAGATCTTATAAGTTCGAGAAAACTTTGTTTTTCGAAAATCATCTTTTAGACAACACCTTATTTAACCATTAAAAGGTAATCTGGGATTTTGGGGACCCCAAGCTCACCATATATTTTCAAAATAAAAAAAAATTAAACTTTTTTTGTAAAAAAAAAATAATAAAAAGTTGTTAATAGTAGATTAATGTGGTTTTAGTCTTAAATTATAGCAAAGGGTTTCAGTTTGATATGTACAGTTCCCTCAGATCAGAAAATTATTCGTCAAATTCACTTTCTGACGAGTCTGAAGCGAGTTGTGCGGACAGTATTCTTTGCGTGCTGAGACAATTGTACTGGAGATGACGTCACACAGATTACCCAATGACCATGGAGGTTTTCTGGATTTTTTAGGGGTGGTACCAGCCAGGTTGGCTTTTTAGGGCATCTCTACCGAGATGACCTAATAAAGCCGGACCAAATGTCCGTACGTCCGTCCGTCAACAATTTCTCTTTCCGATCTTGATGAAACTTAGTATGTGGGTAGAGGTCGATGAGTGTTGCACAACGATATAATTTTTGTCCGGGTTCAAGGTCAGGGTCAAGGTCACGAGGTCACGTAAGTTATAAAAATCGCCATTTTCAAAACCTATCTCGTCTGCCATTCTACAAGATATTTGGCAACTGTTTGATTATGATAGTAAAAAATATTATCTTGTATCTAACCGGACAGATTTTTGAATTTCCGTCCCGTTTGGCCGCCAAGTAACTTGGAAGATGGTCAAAAACACCTCCCGGTACAAAGAAAACTTTTTACTTCCGATCTTGATGAAATTTGGTATGTGGGTAGAGGTCGATGAGTGATACCCAACGACATATGTTTTCCCGGATTCGAGGTCAGGGTCAAGGTCACGAGGTCACGAAAGTTGTGAAAGTTGCCATTTTCAAAACCTATCTCGTCTGTCATTTTAGGAGATATCTGACAACGGTTCATCGATTATGATAGTAAAAAAACATGATAGAGATGACCGTCACCCCCACACGGGGGTAATTTTTAACTTTAACACCTCAAAAATTATTAGAATTAATAACCACGTTCAGTTGTGTTTAGTACTTACAAATCAATATCATCACGTCAATATATATATATATATATATATATATATATATATATATATATATATATATATATATATATATATATATATATATATATATATATATATATATTTTTTTTTTAAATTTCTGATCCTGTGGAGCTTTAAGTCGTATTATTTAAATATATCTATAAAGTCGCCTAATCTATACATTGAAGTAGCAGCAGTTTTCTCTCTGTCTGTCACGCGATGTCATTTCGTCTGGGGCGTTATTACGGCATCGGATGGCTGACTCCAAAATCCGCCATTAATATTCTCATGCAGTTCAGGCCTAACCTACCTTTGCGTTTTCCGTTCAGTGTGAAACTCTAACAAAGCTATTGTTAAAATGATCATCAAATCTCAAACAGTTGGCATCATGGGCCTTCCAATGACGCAGTATGTATAGGCCTTTGGCTTGATGCCTTAATTTGGCTTCACCTTCAGGCTGCTTCAAATGAATTAGCTGAGGTTTCTTTATACAGTAATGTCGTTTTCAGAATAATAATAAATTATTAATAACAATGTAGTAATAACTATAATCGTAACACTGAAATCCCTTTGTTATGACTATAAAGTTGCTGGATTAAAGTGGTGTATTGTCATGACTCAGTGGTGTACTGATAATTGGGGTTGGGGGTTTGCTGGGGTTGTTCACTAAAACTGATTCGCTGGGGTTGGGGGTTGGGGAGGAAGAAAAAAGGGGGGTGGAGAGGGTCGTCGATGCTTGCCTGAGAGAGTTGGAGGGGGGGTGGTGTTGAGAGTTGGAGGTGGGGGGGTAGTGTCGAGAGTTGGATCCAGAGGTGGGGGGTTGGTGTCGGGAGTTGGAGGTTGTGGGGTGAGAGAGTTGGATCCAGAGGTGAGGGGGTGGTGTCGAGAGTTGGAGGTTGTGGGGTGGAAAGAGTTGGATCCAGAGGTGGGGGGGGGGTAGAGTGGAGAGAGAGTTGGAGCTGGAGGTTTGGGGTGGGGGGAGGAGATAGTTGGAGGTTGTGGGGGGAGGGAGAGAGTTGGGGGAGAGGTGGAGGTTGTGGGGGGAGAGAGTTGGATCCAGAGGTTGGTGGGGGATGGAGAGAGAGTTGGAGCTGGAGGTTTGGGGTGGGAAGGAGAGTTGGAGGTTAGGGCAGGAGATAGTTGGAGTTGGAGGTTGGAGCATGAGCTGGAGGTTGTGGGGAGGAAATAGTTGGAGGTTGTGGGGGGGAGGGAGAGTTAGAGGTTGGGGGGGGGGGTGGATTGTCAATGCCTGCATGAAAAAAAAACTCTCCATTGTGGCGACATTGCACAACACTAACTTTAAGAACAAATCGGCACTTGCTCATATACTTGATGGTGCGGATGTAGGAAGTGAAAAATGACTCGAGCATTATGCTGATTATGCTTGGTTGTTGCAACTTGGTGAGGGGTGCCTGCCTTCTGTGGAGGGTAACCTTTACGATAACGTAATTGCCTTACCACCTGCTCTTTGTGTGAACTCGGAAAATGACATCATCCACCATGTGAATGCCAGACTTGAAGAACCATCCAATCATACAAATTCCGAGTGGTTGGCTTCATGTGCGATTTTAACCACAACGAATAACATGGTTGATCTTCTCCATGGTAAGATCATTGACCACCTGCTGGGTGACATTTTCATTCTCAAAAGTGTCAATTCTTTGGCCGATCAAAACCTATCTGCCCTTGATACACCTGAGTTTCTGAACTCAATATATCTTTCAGGTGTGCGACTGCACGAGATGTCGCAGAAGGTTAACACTCCTATCATGCTGTCATGAAATCTCAATCCTCACAGTGGCCACTGTAATGGAACACGTTACATCTTCACCAAGGTGATTGATCTTCTTGAGGCATGGATGCTCGGTGGTGAGCGTGCTGAGTCTATTCTCCTTATTCCTAGAATTCTTCTTTCTCCACCTGATATGGATCTTCCTTTCCAACTCTGCCAACGACAGTTTCCTTTGCGATGACGATCAACACAAGCCAGGGTCAGAGCCTGTGGTGGTGTGGCGTCCTGCTTCCCACCAGTGTTATCACACACTGACAGATAGCTGTATGTTGCACTGAGTAAAGTATGAGATCCACTCGATCTGCACATCTTTGCTAACTGGAAGAATGAATTCCAGATAAAGAGAGTGACAGAACATGCTGCAGGCCAACTTAACCCTAACAGTGTTTATAGTGAGACTGTGTAAACCCAGGGGCAGATCCAGAGTGACATTTGGAGGGTTAATGGCTCCCAATGAAATGTTGCTTAAAAAGAAAAACTTCAATGGACTAATTCAGCTCAGTATCCAAAATCTTTTATAATTCATTGCAACAAACGTGGGCTATACGAAAAATTGAATTACCAGGGACCCCATTCCCACTCCCCCTCCTCAATCCACCATTGAAATAAAACGTTTTTTTTTTTGCTGATTATTACTATTGTTCGCTATCAAAAAGCATAAATAAACTAGAAGGGCACATACCTCCGCCACATAATGCCTTATCCACAAGAACATATTGGGCTCAATCAATACATTTTAAAAATCTCATGATATGCATCGTTTTTGGCCCTTTCTCTCAATGGTGAAGAATAACTATAAAAAATAAATAATTATCGCATCCAGATCCGGATTCGGATCGTCACCAAAATCGAATCAATTTGTCCCTGCCACACACCCAACATGTCCACCAAGTTTCGTCCGAATCCGTTCACAACTTTTTAAGATATCGTGCTATATATCGGTTTTGGCCTTAACTCTCAATGGTAAAAAAATCACTTTAAAAATTCTAGTAGTGGGATCCAGATCTTCAGCAAAATCTAATTAGTTCGTCCTTGTCACACACCAAGCTAACCCTAATCCGTCCACAACTTTTTGAGATATCCTGTACACAGACAAACAGACAGAAAGGGGTGAAAACAGAACCTCCTTCACTTTTGGGGGCAGAGGTAATAATGCCAATGGAAACAAAGGCGATGCCCCGAGAATGCCATTTGTTTTCGTGAGATGTTGTTAGTGGGAAGTGTTTTAGTGTTGTTAGTGTCTTGGAGGAACAGTGACCAGGCATGGTAAGTCCGCGGCAGAGGTGCGGAGGAGGATTCAGTTGGGTGTGAATGCATGGAGGAGAGTGGAGGGAGTAATGGCAGACAGAAAGATATCAAGAAAATTGAAAGGGAGGTTCTGATGTTGTGTGCAGATGGATACACTGCTGCCATGAAGGGATGCACCTGATTGGCAATGATGTTCAGATATCCTGTGGCATTCAAACGTTGCTCCATTTTTTATCAAGGGGCCCAATGTATGCCATGAAACCGCACTCCACACCATCACACCACCACCACCAGCCTGCATTGTTGACACACAGCATGATGGATGCATGTACTCATGGTTTCATCCAAGCCCATCCCTCGGAGCACTACAGTTCGAGCAGAGAGTGGTAGGCTCTTGACAGAGGAGTCTGAAGTGAAGGCCCGCTGGGCCGGTTACTTTGAGCGGTTGTACCAGGCTGATCCCCCAACTGTCGAGTTGGACGTCAAGGGTGTTACAATCCTTGTTGCTGACCCTCGAATCAACTGGTCCACCTACGCTTGTGGAAACACGGGCTGCGGTGAACCAGTTGAAACGGGGCAAAGCTCCAGGGATCTGTGGCATCCATGCCGAACTTCTCAAGGCTGGTGGAAATGCTGCACTCGTGTCGTTGCATGCAGTTTTGTGCTCTGCCTGGAACACAGGCATCATCCCAACTGACTGGAAGAGGGGCCTTGTTGTCCCTCTCTGGAAAGGGAAGGGTGATCACCAAGACTGCAACAACTACCGAGGGGTGACGCTGCTCTCAGTGCCGGGCAAGGTCTTTGCTCGGATAATTCTCGATAGGGTTCGCCACCATCTGCTTGAGCACCAGCGTCCAGAGCAGTCAGGCTTTACACCAAAGAGGTCAACGATTGACCGTATCCTTGCACTTCGTGTCCTCACCGAACGCAGACGAGAGTTTCGGCAGCGGCTGCTTGCAGCCTATGTTGATCTCTGTAAAGCGTTCGATTCAGTGAATCGGGATGTCCTCTGGAGGATTCTTGGTCTTCGTGGGGTGCCACCAAAACTGATCGATCTGATGTCTGAACTCTACTCTGGTACTGAGAGTGCTGTGAAGTGTGGTGGTACCATCTCTGACTTATTTCCAGTTGTTACTGGAGTTCGTCAGGGATGTGTACTTGCCCCCACACTTTTCAGCACTTGTATGGACTGGATTCTAGGGAGGATGTCGGAGAGATCAAGTTGCGGTGCGTCGTTTGGGAATGTCAAGATCTCGGACCTTGACTTTGCAGATGATGCAGTCATCTTTGCGGAGACTTTAGACATCCTCTTGGGGGCCCTCGAGGTGCTGAATGAGGAGTCGGAGCCGTTGGGATTACGGGTTTCTTGGGTCAAAACTAAGATCCAGGCTTTCGGTGACATCTTGGATGCTGCTGTCCTGTCTGTGTCTGTTTGTGGTGAGGATGTTGAGGTCGTGGAGAGATTCACTTACCTTGGCAGTGATATTCATGTCTCTGCTGGCTGCGAGTCAGAGGTCAATAGACGTCTGGGTCGGGCCTGGGGAGTCATGGATTCACTGGATCATGGGGTGTGGCGCTGCCGGTACCTGTGCGGGAGGACGAAAGTCCGAGTCTTCAGGTCCTTGGTACTTCCAGTCTTGCTCTATGGGTGCGAGACTTGGACTCTGACCAAGGATCTGAGACGGATACTTAATTCCTTTGGTACCAGGTCTCTTCGGAGAATCCTTGGCTATCGCTGGTCGGATTTTGTGTCCAACGAGCGGTTGTTGAGAGAGACTCGGATGAGATTTGTTACCTGCATAGTCCGTGAGCGTCAGTTGCGGCTGTATGGACATGTGGCTCGTTTTCCTGACTCTGATCCTGCTCACCAGATTCTCTCAGCGAGGGAGTCTCATGAGTGGAGGAGGCCAGTGGGTCGACCACGTGCCTCATGGTTGCAACAGGTTGACCATCATCTCAAGGAGATGGGGATGGGCCTGGCATCTGCCTGGGGGATGGCCAGACGGAGGCCCCTGGAGTACCGGCGGAAAGTGGACGCAGCGACGTGCTGTTCTGGCACATGCTCCCATACCTGACCTGACTCATGGTTTTCTCCATACCAGAGTCCTCCCATCAGCATAAAACAGCAGGAACTGGGATTCATCAGACTAGGCAATGTTTTTCCAATACTCCAGTGTCAGTGTTTCTGTTCCTTAGCCCACTGTGAATGCAGGTTCTTGTTTTTATGCTGAAAGAAGTAGAATTCTGTTGGGTCGTCGGCTGCCATACCCCATTCGGGTCAAGGTGCGACGAGTTGCGCATTATTTTATTGGTCTTTTGACACCAATGTTGTCAGTGGACGAAAGGCAGCCCATTTGTTGCTCTGCACAATTCGTGTCAGCCTCCTTTGGCCTCTTTCATCAATGAGCCATTTTTGAGCACTGGCCTGCCGTTGGCTGGATGTCCTTTTGGTGGTGGACTTGGTGGACCATTCTTGATACACACAGGAAACTGTTGAGCATGAAAAACTCAGCAGCACTGCAGTTCTTGACACACTCAAACTGGTGCACCTGGCACCTATTACCATACCCTGTTCAAAGGCACTTAAATCTTTTGTCTTTCCCATTCACCCTCTGCTTGGCACACATGCACAATCCATGTGTCAATTGTCTCAAGGCTTAAAAATCCTCCTTTAACCTGTCTCCTTCCCTTCATCTACACTGATTAAAGTGGATTTAACAGGTGCAATTGATAAGGGATCATAGCTGTCACCAAGATTCACCTGATCAGTCTATTTCATGAAAAGAGCAGGTATTCCTAATGTTTTGTACACTGAGTGTATATGAATCGAATTAGGCTACATCATCAGTGATGAAGTGTAACTGAATAAAGTGTACTCGAATAAGTGAAGTGGTAGCAGAAATGATAGGCTCTGATTATGAATGTCGTAAATATCGTTTTTTTGTTTGTGTGGAAGTGTTTACTGTTGGTTTTGAGTTTCAAAGGAAGTTTGTGTTTTCGTCTAAATCTCAGCATGAGTCATGTGCTATCATGTATTGAGCAATGACATCCAGTTACCATTTGGATTTGTCAGCAAGCAGAATTAGTTTCGAATATTGACAACAATTAAATTTAATTTCGCAAGTCGGTAATTGCCCTGTAAATTTGGCATTTCAAGCTGATCTGTCATCGATTCCTTCCTCTCAATATCTGAAAGCATGGTTCCAAGCACAATGATCCATTACCTGGAAGTCATGCTCACAAAGCATCATGATCAACTGATCTTCATTTTGCATTTATCGTTCCAGAACCTCCGTTGTTGCTCTCAACCAATGCATCATGTACTTCATTAGACATCCCAAGCACATGCCTCACACCTTGTGCTTTGCATTGTGTATCTTTTAATGTTTCCTCTCAAATATAAGGCAACAAATAGTCACAAAGTATAACCAACCACTTGGATTTCAAACAACAAGCAGGTCTTGGCTAACATAATTCATACATAAATCTGTACTAGTAAATTGATTAAAAATTGAACTCCAAGTTACATTCTTCAAATTTCATCTGGAGCATGATTTGTAGTATCTGCTGTGGCTTAGCTTTCCAGTCTTAAGCCAATATGTTGTGGAATTTTTTTTTCCAGATGTGACAGAACAAAGTATTATTGCAAGGCTGCCACAACAGCACACCACACGAACTGATGAAGGCATTACACATACATATAATACCCCTCGCTTTACTCTGTTGAACGTTATTATTTTGGACAAACATGTACATATAAATACGTATATGTCCCTACAGACATAAATTAATAATAATTGCTATTGCTCATCGACAATCCCATTCCTTTGGTTCGATGAGATTATACTAAACCCTTGGCACGAAGAACTCGAGTAATGTCTTGTAATTGGAATTTTATAATTATCTGCGGAGCGATCCAAGAAAAATAATCGTATCCAAGCAAAACAATAACTATATTGATCAGTGTTAATTACCCAGCTGTATTACTGTTTCGCTCTTTCAAATGTTAAAATAATGTTTTCAGTAGATGTTGGATATGATGATTACACAGCTACTTTGGATCAACTTTACGAAAAATTGTTCAACAAATGTTGTCAACAGTCTGACTCATATATTCCAACTGGGAACTCTACAGTAGTTAACATTTACACAGGGTAAAATCATTTTCTTTTTCCATTCCAATAAAGTTGAAGAAGGATGTTGGTGAAAAATCGTTGCATGCTGATGAAAATAAACTCACCAATTCAGAAAACTGGCAAGGAAGCCACCACTTTGCTTTAGATTTAAAGTGTGATTTAGTTTTCGAAGATGTGGGCAAAGCCGCATTGAAACACGTCCGACAGTGGAATTGGCAAAGTCACACTGACACCCTTCGCTACAAATGATCAACCCCAATTACCTTCCTGCTTTGTGGTAGAGTGGGTGGAAAGAAGTCGTTTGGGAGGATATTGAAATCCAAGATGATATAATGTATCTCAAAGTAAATGGATATTTCTCATTTCAGAAAGATCTGATGAAATAAATATACGTACCTGCATGACCGCACATTTATAAATACAGCACAAATGAGGGGATTGAGAAAATAAATCTGGGCAAATGGTTGGATCTCTCATAAATTAAATGACGTTTAATTTTATTAATAGCAGACCAAGAGAAAAAAGTGACTTCAGAAATAGTGGAAAAACAAAAAGACAAACAACTTCGTTTCTCCAGATTCATCCTTGATAATTACATTTGGCAATGAATGGCAGGAAATGGAAGTCTCCTGACATCACAGCAGCTCGATCAGAACATTATGTCTGGATTTCTACCAGAATATTTGGACTTTATATTCAAGCCTAGAACTGATAAGTCAATTTAATTGTTGTAAATCGATTGAAATATGAGGAGCATGTGTGGTCTGATTGTAAATATACTTCAACAATGTAAGAGCTATTGTTCTTTGATTATTATTCTTCTTTCATATGCAGCACAAGATTGTAGGGTAGCATTATTGGCTATGCTTGGTGTTGGCTTAATGGTTAGGGTGGCGGGCTTTGGATCCTAGGGTCCTGAGTTCAAATCCCGCTCAGCTGTTGAATTAGTATCAGGTAGGGTTAACTCGGCCTGTCATCCTTCCGAGGCTGGCAAAATGAGTGCCAACATGCCGGTATACTGTGTTGGAGTGGCGACCCGTCCAGGATGTGCCAAATAGCCAAGGAGACTCCAGAGTATGGTCCCAATCTCCTCTCCTCATTATTGGCTGAGGGTGTGGCTGTGCTGCTGATGCAATGCCCCCTGCTGGTTCGGACACGAATTTGGAATTTGTTCAGGGTGTTGGCAATCGCTCGCCTTCTCTTTGCGAAAGACACCGTGGAATGTTTGACATCCACCATCTAATGCCAACAGGCTGGATGCCTCGTTTAACATCCATCCAAGGGATGTCACGCACATCGATGAATCACCTTGCCTGTGAAACATCAGTATGGGAGTTTATAGCTCGGTTGGGATTTGAATCATGACTAGACAGCTTAGAGGTGTGAGTGTGCAGACTACCAGCCACCCTACCAGCTCATTCTGTATGAATAAATGGTATAAAATAAAAATGAAATGTAAATTGCTGAAGTACAAAATTATTGTTAGTGTAGTTTTGAGGACTGTATTCCATCATTGTTTTACCACAGTAAGACAGTTAATCTCATTTTGCAAATAAAAAATGAAAGCAATTGAACATATTTAGTTGTGATTACATCACTCCAGTGTGATGAGTCCCCTGATGGTATTGCAGGGTTTCTGACTGCTGCTTGGCCTTATTGACAGTATATTGTTGGCATGATGGAGGCGTACACACCTGTGTTGCGTAGCGCCTTTCCTTTTGAAAACATTGTTCATCGTACTGAAAAAATGGGACAAATGGTGTCCTGGGAAGGTATGAAACAGGACATGGGGCATTTGGACACAAAACGTGATAAATACGGGACACCTGGTCAACCTGCGTGCCACCCTCATCCATCTAACCACTACCTGTATTCCCTAACCCCTGTCAGCACCAACCCCCCCCCCCCCCCGTCCGCCCACACCGATAGCTTTGTTCTCTCCCTGGTTATTCTCCATTCCAATTTTGACAGGCCCCACACTTGTGCCAGTTGTGATGTTGCTATCTCAAGAACTCCATTCCTCATGATCAGTGACTATCAATCCTTCCAGTTCCAGATCTGCTCATATGAAGGTTCCAGTGGGAGCTGCTTCTTATCTAATATATAAAAGGAGTTCAGTGTCAGTGTGCCTGCATGCATGTGTGTGTCCGTCCGTCAACAATTGTCCTACAGGGGATACCCCTGATCAAGCAATAATGGGTACCCCCTGCACAGCGCAGTATGCATGGCAATACATGTATATATGTACACGCAGCATACATAACATGCTGCACTTACACGCGTGAGTAGAGTTTGTTTCCTGGCATGGCCCATGCCGAATACATATCCCAGACAGTTTGATCAAAAGAAGGAAGAGAGGTGGAAGAGGAGGGTGAGGATTATTTTATTTTATTTTGATCTTCTTCTTTGTGTGTTGTTGTATATTATTCGGAATTCAGCATCTAAAAAGGCTGTGATGAATATCCCATCAACACTCTTCCCTCCTCGCTCCCTGAGTGTATAGCGAGGGCAGTATTTATACACCGCCTAATTTTATTTTTTCCTATTAACAAGAACCATTTTTTGTTTTTGTTTTTTGAAGCAATTACGCGAAGATTGATATTTCCGTCAGCGAAGTGACGGGTCTTACACATGATACTGATGAGTACTTCATCAAAACTACGTTTTCTGGACCAGATTTGTCGTGTCTTTCTGTTATATTTTTATCCCTGTTTTGCTGTTTGTGTTTTAGTCTAATTTTCCATGTTAAATCGTTCCTTGTTGTGTTGAATTGTCAAATTCGAGTTTGTTTTTTCTTAGGCCCACTTCTCGGATAGTTGGCGTGCAAATTCTGTCTCTGTTGTGACGACGTGTTCTGTTCCTCATTCCACTTCTTTTCTCCCAAGTATTGTCCTTCAGCCTCCTCAACTTTATCCTATCCCCCTTCGTGATAAAAAAAATGAAACAACAACTTTATTTTCTTCACTCCAAACCATGAACCCAATATATCTGCATTTCTCTCTGAGGTCTGTCTTTGCTGAACTGCTGGACCCCACGATTCATGGGGTAGCTTGGCAGGGGCTCTTCTGACTCCTCACTTCTTTATCTTTTTTTTCCCCCTCTTTCTCGTACTTCGGAGCTGCTGCTGCTAACACGATTAATTTGTTTGGGAAAGTTGGCACAAGAGGACGAGGTAAAACTGAAAACGACGCTGGACAGCATTTGCTCGAATACCGCAATCGCCTTGTTTCCATGGAGACCGCCATGTTGTTAAGCAGTGCCGTGGGCACTCCGTTTCATCGGAGTGCTTGTATGAGTGCCTTGAATCGAGCAAGCCGCTTGGCAAGTGATACCAAGTCACTTACTAAGGGAACACACCCCTGCTCTCCTTGGACTGATATCCCTGCCTCACACCTTCCTAAGCTTGATGCCATGGAAAGCAAGGCCTTAAAATTATTGATATCTCCCATGTTGAAGTTGCAGGCAGGAAGTTGAAGTCCCAACTTTCACATTGCAGGCAAGTCTATGATCTATGCCTTCTGCTGCCTTCTTTCTGGTTTTGCATCATCTGATCTTTACATGCTCCGTCCCTCCCACAGGTTTCTGCAGGGTGTGCATGTCAACCAGTAACCCCCTCCTCTAATGGAACTCCCAAAATCCAAACTCACTGCTCACCTCCACTCAATCCTTCCTCTTTTTTTTCTGGATGTCTGGAGAGACCAGCTATATGTTTGAACTCGGATGGCTGTGTGCATTTTAAAAGTTCTGTAAATCATCGTACTGGTGAGTAGCTGGAATGTTTAATGCTTCGTACATTTGCATACATGGCAAGTTGGAGGTGATGAAGAACAGGTTGGTCAGAATCGAAAGAGGGTGTTTACTTCTTTTTTTTTTAACCAATTTTTTTTTTTTTACCAAACGTGGTTGAAAACGTTTTTCAGATGTCAGTGACACAAAAATACACCAGAATACTGAGATAGTCGTTTAGTCTAAGGAGTTGGTTTTGCATGTGAGGAGAGCAGGTGACCTCATTTGGCAAGCACCCTCGGCAATCGATCTTCTCTTGGTGAACTTGTGAGAAGATGTTTTCTTCTTCAACATTACTGTGAGGCAGGACAAGTATGTGCTGAACCACTATAAACTGAAGGCCAAATCGTGGCTCCCCATCTGCCTTTCTCATCAACGATACAAGCTTGGTGCTGGCTTAATGGTTCAGGCGGCTGTCTTAAGACCTTAGGGTCTTGAGTTTAAGCCCCAGTTTTTTAACGTTGAAATAACACCAGGTGGGTTGATTCAGCCTGTCATCCTTCCAAGGTCGGCAAAGAGTACACGCTTACAGGTGCCTGAGATATTTCCCAGATGAGAAATAAAATACATCAGTAATTAAGCAATTAACCAAGTAATTGATTAATAAAAAAATACAGGTTTGCCAAAGCACATCTTCACTTTTGTCCCCAAATTTCACCTTCCTTTCTCAGAGGATGGCTGAGATATCTCCCGGATAAACAAGAAAACAAACAAACGGAGTAAAAATTGAGTACTTCCTTCCTTTGGTGTCTGGCCATGACGTCATGCATCGTCTGGATATGGAATTGGGAAGGAGCGGTGTACAAAAATACCGCCCTCCTGATTAAATTGCCCAAATCTAGGTTCAAGGCACACCTCCACAATTTTGTTCCTCTACTCTCCTATTTGTTGAACTCTCTTCTGTAAGTGGTTCAATTGCACTCTTCCCTCCAGGGATCAACATGGCAGTACACCACCATCTCGTTATTCCCTATCCCTCTGTACTCATCATTTTTTCTCCTATCATTAACAATACATAACAGATCCCTCTTACTTGCAGGTTTCCACCCCTCCTCTCTCCTCCTTCCTCTGTTTGATGTATCCACTGTTTGCCCACAGTAATTATTTTGCTTTGCCCTTTGTCTCCTCACTCTTATATGACCTTAGATTTGTTTCACCAAAAAAGTTACCAAATCAAAACAATATTACACCATGAATATATTAAGCCAGCAACCATAACCCATTAGGTCAGATAGTTAAAAATACAACAATTGCAATTACATACCTTAAAATCTACAAAATACCAATACATCGAAGTTCATCGAATTCACCTCTTCTATCAAAAGAACCGAATACCCATACATCGTGAATGTATTGCATTCATCATGCCACATGACATATCATTTTTGGCCCTATCTCAATTATGAAGAATCACTTAAAAAAAAATTAATTCTCGTATCCGGTTCCAGATCCAGATCTTCACCAAAATCGAATAAATTCGTCCTTGCCACACAACCAACCTGTCCGGCAAGTTTCGTCCAAACCTGTCGATACCTTTTTGAGACATTCTGCTCATAGACAATCAGACAAATAGATGAGGGTGAAAACAGAACCTCCGTCTACCTTTGGTCGGTGGTGGAGGCAATGATCGATGAAGGAAAATGTGGAATAAAACAAAAGAGAAGGAAGGAAGATCATAAGCACTTACAGGAATATCTATAAAATATGACAAGCTTAAGTAGATTTGACAGATACAACTGGAGGAAGCAGTCACTTTATGTTGGAATGAAATATTCTGATGACTGAAGAAAGGGATGCACAAAAACACAACAACATGTGCAAAGTATATCATTGAAACATCTGCAAAAGCTTCCCTATTTCTGGTGACTAAAAATTCGTGGAAACATGCCCCAGAGCAAACAAATGCAAAAGACATGTAATAAAGCTATTAATAAAAAAATCCTTACACTTTCTCGTGAGCATCCAAAACAACAAAGTAAGGTTAAATCATGAACGTTAGGTGTCGACCAATTATTGAGTGTTGACCAATTGCAGAGGTGTTGCGTGTCGACCAATTATTGAGGCATGCAATTGTATGTACCGATGGATGGGGAAAAAAACCAAACCCGCTAAAAGGAGTCACAACTCAAACAACATTGGGCCAATCAGTTAAAGGTAAACTTTAGGTGGCCTCTCAGCCTGGTGTTGGCTTAGTGGTTAAGGTACTTGGGACCTTAGAGTCCTGAGTTCAAGCCTCTGTTGACTGTTGAATTAACACCAGGTAGGGTTGATTCAGCCTGTTATCCTTCTGAGATTGGTGAAATGAGTACCAGTGTACTGGGGTAATAACCATTTGGAGGTAACCTGTATAGGAGTGGTGACCTGTCAAGGACTGTACTCCTTGCCAATGAAATTGCCTCGGTAGCCTTACACCTTTATGGCATGAAAGGAATGGTGTATGGTATGTGTGTATGTGTGTGTATATATATATATATATATATATATATATATATATATATATATATATATATATATATATATATATATATATATATATATATATATAAACACACACACACACACATGCGGCGTCGAACTTGTCCTGATGGATAGCATTTAGTGATGGCGGATTCTGGGAATTTTGGAAGAGATTCGATTCTAAATACTTTTTTCCTGGAATCGTACTTCCATTTTCTTTTTTTGGTTTGGGGGGATGGAGGACTTTTAGATTTCATATGCAATATGCTAAGAACAACAGCATGCGAATTCCATTTGCTGTCTGGGAAGTGCATGAGAGTGATATGTCTGTGTTTGACAAGATGTCCAAATATCTGTTGTGAGGGCAATGGAAATGGCAGCCTGAATCGTCCGAGCAAGCTTTTACCTGGTTTCTCAATACACTTCAGGAAGCATATTTTGCATGTTTATACAACGACTTGGGAGGTGATATTTTCAGTCCAAATCCCCCACAAAGTCTTTGAAGCCAGTCTTCAACAACAGATACAGGTGGCATGTCCCTCACAATCACATTTATCAGCATCTGCTGAATGTGATTTTTATCTTAGGGAATCAGCACCATACTTGGAGCAGTTCGATATTTTTACCCCACGCATGTGAAGCGAAAGGATGGGTTAAGCAATTGGTTTATGTTTGTCCGTCTCATCAGTTTATGATCAAGGAACAACTTCTTTAAATTGAATGTTATATTTTGAGCATGAATTGGATCATGAATAGGAAGACATGTCTGCCATTTTACTGTACATTGGTAAAATGTACTGTACAGAATTTGTCCTGATCACACCTGTGCAGACAGGTGTGAGATAATACTTTTACTCTGTCTGTCTGCCTGGCAGTCAAACAAAAATTAAATTCATTCCAAACAGGAAACTCACCGTTTTTAAGGACGTTATAAAGGACACAAACAACAGGCATGAATAATTTAATGTAACGTGTTCGATAGAGTGATGTAATAGACACTCAGTAAAATGGCGGCAAAGTCTGGAATTTATTTATTTATATGCCTTAAAACCTTTTAAACCTTTACTTAAATTTAATTACATACTTGAAGACGGTAGAATACAAATCAACTTCATAATACTTCCAAGAAGCATACAATATATCGATATTGTTGTGGGCTGGGGGTCGGGTGAGAGGGCCACTGGGGGGGGGCGGGGAAGCTATCCCGGCTCCCACCAGATTCCCTGGAATTGTAGACCGTTGCACATGGATAATTCCGTGACGTGGCAGGTCGCTAACCGACCGTGGATGCCAATAACTCAACCGCGTGACCTAGGGTCCTCCCGTCTATTGGTTAACCGGGTTACCTAATTAATCACGTGATTTAATTACCAGGGAACACGCCCTCGGTACGCCTTGTCCAAACCAGATCACTTTACCGGATCGGATGCAGCCGAGCGACACTGCCAAGGACGTACCAGCTGAAAGGAACGGATCGTTGGGGATAAAGTCCCGGCTAAGCTAGGATTTGGACCATGCTAGATCAATGAAGGAAAAGACAAAAACGAGCTGGGAACATTTCTAATGATGATTTATTAACAATGAAGCGAGGAAAGGTATGTGACACATTTAATAGTTTTATTGGGGGTGTGTAATGCAGGGATAGAAAGAACAGTGAGAGGTGCGGAAATATTACAAGCAACTTACGAAAGCAGACACAGAGCAGACAACGTGAAATAATAATAATCTGCAATCTTAACTTATGGGGACAGGTGCCAGGACGACGCACACGCACTCGCACGCACACACACACACACACACACACACACACACACACACACACACACACATACACATACACATACACATACACATACACATACACATACACACACAACCCGATGAAGAGAAGTTATTGAAGAAAGAAGGGAAAGGAGTTGAAGCTACGGTCTCTCGGTACCTTATACAATTGATTGCCCGAACGCTCCACCAATACGTTTGGGGGGCTGCTCCATGGTGCGGTACCTCCCTGACAGCTGGTGCGTTGTCTCTCGCTTTATGGGGCTTCGGGCAGCTCGCGTCTCGACTTGACCATCGGTGTGAAGGAGGGACTTGAGTTTGGAGGGCGGAGTCCAGGCGATGACGACAGGAGGGCGGAGTCCAGGCGATGATGAAGTCCACCGCATGCGGGAGACGAAGAAGGGAAGAGCAAGCGCGAACGGCCCCACGGGGTGGGGGCCACCCGAAAGCGATGCGTCGTCACCCGAATCGGACACTCTGATTGGCTCCGGCTCCCCATACGGCCCGGCCTCGATGGCCAGAAGCGATAACGTTCCACTTCCGGCAAGGCGGTCTCAAGCCGCGAAAATGTCTCGCTCTGACCTCAAAACATGATATGAATCGCCCACACCGAACTCTGCGTCATAAATTGCCTTGCAAGAACCCCTGGGCTGTGCCCCGACGACTGGCCGAGGGTTGTGTCGATTCCGCATGCCTGCCCGGGCGCATCCTATTAGTGCTGATCAATGCCTGCTCCGTGATGCATCACGCGGCCCGAGCGATCTGGACTGCGCAACACGCTTCTGCCTGATCACGGCTTCGCTGGCCGGAGAGGGGAGGAAACGTCCGCCGTATGTGGGGAACACCCGCGGCCGCCAGTGAGGACCGACGGTAAAGTGTTAGGATAAATCCATGCATGTTTCGCACAGTACGCGCGGATCCACCATGGCCCACGTGGTCAGTGCTCGTGTTTGCCTAATTCTGCTATTGTGTGTGTGGGGCCAACACTGATCTGTGTAAGGATTTGAGGGGAACGATCAGATATCGTAATTAGATGGAGGTTTGGAATGAAAAAGGATATAGATACGTGTCAGAAGGAGAAATGGAGGGAAAAGAGAATGCCGATATAATTAGTCCAGAAATGGGTTGAAAAGTCCGCGCCGCCCGGATCATGCACAATGTGGCGTGGTTGTCATTTTACTATTATCGGCCTCTGACGATGTAGCTATTGGCACCAAGCTGCCAGCCACGCTCTCGCCGATATTGGGTCATTTGCTTCTGTGTTGTGAAAAAACATCTGTGCAGCCTCTTTATGAGATATTCATTTGTATGCCTTTTCAGTGCAACCAGCAATCTCTCCCCAGATCATCGGAAGCTCGAGTCGATCATCTCGAGCTGCCGAGCATACTGTATAACTTGCCGCAAAAATTTGGTTGAGGGATCGCTTGAGGACGGGAGCTCTGCGCTGTGCCACGCTATGCCGATCGGATGTCCGAGCGCAGTGCCTGCTGGCCTACACGAGTACCAAAATTTGGATTTACCTCAGGAATAAGCAGAAAAGAAGAGTAGAAATGAAGTTAGTGGTGTAAGCAAACCTAGCTATGAGATCCCTGCAACGCACGTTCCATTTGACCCACTAGACAAAAGGGAAGGGACTATCTTAACGTATATTAATGGAATAACTGTCTCGGGACCACTATATGTTGGATGCCATTGCCTTGGAGGCATGCGGTTGCAAGAACCGCAACAATATATAGCATTAGTGGACGTGGCAGGTGTATAAATGTGCCTCCATAATGGCTATGTACTGATCAATAAAGCCTCCATCTCCTAAATTGTGACTCGACATCATCTTATTACAGTGTATAAGTGTGGTTGGTGTATATAAGACTGCTTTAGTAGCACTAAACTTCTGATTTTTTTTTTTTTAACTATCTTTAAAATCATTATTCTATTGACATTGAAGTACAAAAGGGCCCTGCTTTTCGTGGGTTTCCCCTTCGTGGATTCGCTCTATCGCGATAAATTTATTAAGGCGAGGTTTGTGGACGGTCAATGTGCTCGAAAAATCGCAGGTTGTTGAACTATTTCCCACATTTATTCACCTAATTAATGTTGACCATCAACACAATCACCGATCAAACCCTCCATCATCATCTCCATCAACTTTTCTTTGTCGTCACCATCATCAACATCCCCATTGCAAGTTTATCATCATCATCTATCTATAATTCCAGGTGTGTGTGTGTGTGTGTGTGTGTGTGTGTGTGTGTGTGTGTGTGTGTGTGTGTGTGTGTGTGTGTGTGTGTGTGTGTGTGTGTGTGTGTGTGTGTGTGTGTGTGTGTGTGTGTGTGTGTCTGTGACAGCTGTTTCTCGACAACCATTGGTTCGATCTAATTGAAACTTGCCAGGTATATTGCTGGGTTGATATTAATCGGACAAGTGCTTCCCAAGTTATGGCCATTTGTTTACCAACCAATGACAAGACACGTTGCTGCATAGGCGTGGCTGATGGGGAAGAGAACCTCAGCCGCGTTCCCCATTACGGGTTACAACGTACGGACTTACGGATAGTGATGACTTGGTGTATTCGAATAATTTCTTGCTTTCTTATGCGCATTTATAGATAAACACAATGCCCCAATCCAGTCGTCGTTTACGAGAGCGAAGGAACGGCCTGTGTGGTTGTTTTAAAGTTTTCAAAAAAAATTATTTTCTTCTTTTTTTCTCTTCTCTTCTCTTTGTGTTTTTCCTTGCGATGACATTGCGAAAAGGCAAAATACGTTGGCGCTAATTGAATAATTGGCTAAATTTGCTAATTGAAAACTAAATTGCGAATAATCGTAACTGTGATATGCGAACTTCTGGGCCACGCACGCACGGGCACGCGAGAGCGAAGGAACGGCCTGTGTGGTTATTGTTTCTGGCTCACGGTTTGAAAGTTATTATTATTTTTTGTTTGTTTGTTTGTTTTGTTTTGCACGTACGGCCACGCACATACGGGCACGTACTAGTTTTTATTAAAGTTAAGTTTCATTATCTTAACAACTCAAGAAAATAAACTTTATTTCATGTCCTGAATGCAGGAAAATAATACTTTATTTTATGTTCTTGATAACCCTTTTTTCATGAAAAAAAAGCACAAAAACACTGTACAAACATGTTAATCAATGGTACAGTTTGGACAAATTTTAAGGTTGAAGTCTGTAACCATATTTTCTCCATTACCGCCTAAGTTGGCAGATTTGCGTTTCACGGGGATTTTCAAGAATGTAACCCCCACTAACAGCAAGGCTCTCCTGTATGTATGTACTTATACTTAAACATTATGTAGGGTTTTGTGTTCTATGAACTCTCGAGTACAGAACTTACTTTGAATGATCGATTGCGAGCTTGTTGCCGTTGTAGACTTTGGTTTCTCTGATTTCACGTTCGAAACCATCACTAATTGGTGTACAGTCTGGTGCTTGGTTTTCAAATGCTTCAGCATATCGGATATACAGTATTTTTGTGATGAGTAATGTCTGTTGAACAAAGATAGCATCGAACTTTTTGTCTCTTCTTTATCCTTATTGAAATGGTTCCAAACTGCACTTATGGACCTCTTGAACGACAGGTTGTTCAAATTTCTAAGACTTTCATGCTTATCAGTCAATTTGTTGCCATCTCTGTGTGTCAACGTACCTCACAGGTGAGTTTATATGCCAATTAAGAGGTACAAAAAAAACATCCTCTGAAAAGCATTTCTTTGGAGGAAGTAGGAAGTGCTTGGAACAGCCATCTATTCCGTTTCACCACTCGATTCCTTTTGATTCCATGGCTTGAATCGAGAATTGAGTACTTGTAGGAATCGAATCCGCCCACCACAACAGCATTATCCACACACGATACATGACAGGACAATATGGTGACTATGCCGCTAGTCATGTGCTTACTTGTGGCATTAACATATCTGATTATTGATACTTGGTTACTTATATAACTTCCAGTCTAGGTTTAAATACTCATTGGACACAATGCTACAAAAATGATTGATAACTCCAGACTCGTATTGTTAAAGCGGCCGGGTATCGGTGGCGAGCACTACCGCGAGAGGGAGCAGCAGAGTCGGCTCCATCGAACACACTGGAATTGAGGTCGTGCCTTTTGGATAGGTCCGAAAGGCACGGTCCCCTACTGGACCATGAATCGCCAAAATTCGACCGCGTAGGGTAAGGTCAATTGCCAAACTTCAATATACCTAATTACCCACGCGGACAAAGCTACCGGGGAATTCACACCCTCAACGGACCTCGAGCGGAACGAGCCATTACCGTGCCCGAACCGGGTGTAACCCGAGCGGAGATTACAAAGGCCCGTCGGACCAAATGAACAATTTACGGCCTCACTATTTCTCAATACACACCGTGCTAAGCCAATGAAAGAAACACAGAAACGAGCTGGAATATTTAACAAAAGGGATATTTATTTATAATGGGGCAGGGGAGCACGCAAGAAGGCAGAGTTAACCGAATAAAAGTAATGCAACTTACACACACGGCACTTAAACGTTTCTACTTAAATGATGGGCCCACACACAGACACACACCCCCAAAAATAAATGGTGGCCGCACCCTTTATTGAGATCCCCAGCTCGGAGGGAAGGTGAGCTGGAGGTAAGAGCCTGGCTTGGACCTTCCCGCTTCATGCGGTTCTCGACGATCTGGCCTAGCGGGACTCAAACCCGCAACATGATGCCGCTCCAAGCACCAGGTACGGAGGGTAGCGTCGGGTGCTGGCACGCTCCACCGGCAAAACAGGTGACGAGGCAGGCAAACAAGTCAGCTAGGCAGGCAGGCAAGTGATTCTCCTCCGGCTCGCAGGCAAGCGATTCACGGTGGTAAGAAGACTCTCACCCGGGTCGCCCCCACACAATTATCCCTTTTTCTTGACAGGTGGGAGGCATCCATCTCGTGTCATTCTCCTCCTCATTGGACAGGCGTGTCGGGCGATCTCCCGGACGTCCGAGATTGGTCGGGGGGGGGGGGGTGCTCATGTCTCGACCCTCGACCAGGAAGTCGAGCAGCAATATTTTGCGTTGGCTCCCCATTGGTCGAGAGGCGGCAGACGTGCTCGCACCCATCCATTTGGCTGAGAAGGGTGCCATGCCCGTATTTGGAGCGAAATCCAAGACGCCAACGTCCAAAGAAACCCCGCCTGGCACATTGGACTCCGCCCATGGCTGTGCTTGACACGCATGCGTGTGGGAAAGGCCGATGGTGAAGAAGCGAAGATGGGCGTTGTTTTTGTTGAAGTTTAAAATGTAAAAATCCTAACTATAAAATTACTCGCAGCGCACGAACAATTAATCACCCATTAAACATAGGACGAGACCCTAACTAGAAACACATACTTACCGATATAACTGATCTATAGGACCTGGCTGTTGTATGCAGTAAGCTTCCAAATTCGCAACAATATCACTTCAGCCACACTCGGCAAAATGTGGAATCAGGCGTGCATTCCGTTAGCAAGCGGCTTGCTATCGCTTGCCAAGCCAGCCTTTCTGTATCACACACTTTGCAAGCCGTTTTGCAAGCCATCAAGAGAGGTGCTAAGCAAGCAGGTAAGCAAGCCGCTTGCTAACAGGACTCACCCACTTGTGCAAAATGGCCACCGTAGTTCGATTCCAAACGATCGGTGGTTATTTCTTCAATTCTGCTGTCACAGAGGATGATATTGAAGTGTGCAGTTCAAAATTTAATTGTTGCTTCTACTTTTAATCATAATTCTTTCAAATCTATAAACATGCAAAAGCCCTCCACACCCTCCCCAAAGTGCAGAGTGGAAGGTCCACAGATAAATTTGGCAGGGGGCTCTTCCTTCTAACTCCCCATTTATTTATCTTTCAATTACTCTTCGTATAGTACTCTCAATAACTGCTCCGAACACAAGAAATTTGTTTTGGAGAAGGTGTTATCACAAGAGGATCGAGTAAAACCGAAAACGACGGCCAGGGACAGCATTTGTTCGAGTACCACACGAGCGTTGTTCATGGCCTTGGATGACATCGACTGCCATGTTGTTACTGCCTTGGATGACTGCTATGTTGTTTATTGTTGTTAAACAGTGCCGAGCGCTCCATTCCATTGGAGTGCTTGCTAGAGCACTTTGACTCAAGTCAGCTGCTTGGTGAGCTTGCTAACGGAACACCCCTGGGGTATCGTCCGTTATCAAATGGCTTGTTATCTCATTCTAAGCCAGTCTTTCCGTATCAACTACTTTGCCAGCAGCTCGACAAGTGGAGCAAGTGATTAAGAGAGGTCCTTCGTTATGTCAGCAAAAATGGCAGCATATCACGATGTGTAAATTTAACATTTTTTGGCATTTTATAGCACAAAAACTCTACTGTTGTCTAGCAAGGCCAAATATGATTACAGTGAAGTCCAAAAATAATGTACAGTGTCTTCCAGAAAACACATCACTTTGTGGAATACAATCCTTCCTCCTTCAGGATGTCCTTGACTCCTAAGTGTCTCTCCCTGGTTTTCGTCTCCTCTGATTTGATATGCCTGAATCCTACCCTGGTGGCGGAGTTGGTCTTTACTTCAATAACTTAATTTCACACTTTCTGTGCCAGGAGTACCTCTGGTTGTGACTTCCCCTCTGTTCCCACTTCTTGTTCGGCTGTGTGTTGTACTGCCTTCCAAACAGTGACGACTTCATCTACATCTCTCTCAAACAACATGGACAAGCTTTTAACCACTCATCCCAACTCTCACTTTGTCATACAATTACAATTGTCACCATGCAAATTGTCTGGGTGTTGCTACTTCCCTCACCAGTCATGGCACTTCTGTGGCTCCATGGGACTGATTTAATCTGTGAACTTTCCAACCGGATTTCTCTCAAAGGCAAATCCTCCCTTCTGGACTTGTTGATGACAAACTTCCCTGCAAATGTCTCCTGCCCTTCCTCTGGTCCAGTTGGGTCATGTGATCAAATGCTTGTGAAAGTCAACATCTCTGGCTCTTCTCAGAAAGCTGCCTCAACACCAGCAAATCTGGCAGTTCACTCAGACAGATTGGCAAGGACTGAAAGCAGCCATCTCTCTTCAGGAATGGTCTCCCATATTTACTACCCCTGATGTTTACTCAGCCTCAGAATTCTTCCAGAATTACCCTGCCCTTCTTCCTGCCCATGGTACACTGAATCCTTTGTTGAGACAATTGCTTCCTTTCACTCCCTGGAAGGCAAACATGACCGAAGGCAATCTCAGATCATTCCACCAGGCCCACAACAAGTGTGTGTCCAATCTCAGGAGAGCCAGAAAACAACATCTGTCCAACCTCAAGATTGAACTTTCAAACTGGGTTCCCTCCTATAAAACCTGGTGACATCTTGCTAAGTCTGTCTCTGGTGTATGCTCTCCTTCCATCCCTTCCCTCTCTTCAAATGGCACTACAGCCTACTCTGCTTGTGAGAAGGCATGCCTCAAATCTGTGTTTTGCTTTCAAATATTGTATCCCCAACACCTCACTCTCAGTACCCATCCTTCCCTGTCATACCCAACTGCTCCTGGACTCTGTGTATTCTGCACCTGAGAAGGTGGAGAAGTTTCTGTCAAACCTCGATTCTGATTCTGCAACTGGACCTTTTCGACTGCAGACTGGATCTGCAACTATTTTTGGCCTTTTCGTTGCTTTGTGAGCCATTTTAGGTCACAATCCTTATGTCGCACACACAATATATTTTAAATTGCCTCGAACACAGCTGTCTCATGGGGTTTTTGCATATGCGCACCGAACATTCTGGTGCGGATTACATGATCTCAAAAGGTCCGTATTGACCGTGTAAATGGCCCTAAAGTGAATTCTAAATATAATTTGATAGATCAGATATAAAGAAATATAGTTGTGATGAAATTTTGACATTTTAAATAAATTCATTGATATTTCCCTCAAATGCTGATGTAGTCAGGTGAATCACATTGAACCATGTGTTACATGGAGACCTAGCTGGGAGTACCTGGCGTTGCTCAGGTTAAAAATAAACATTGACATCTTTGAAATGAGGGCAAATATAATGTAAAAGCAATTGTATCCAAATCAGAATCCATCACAAATATCAAAGCGTAACACCTTTCGACATCTTCATGACCTCAGTGTATTATTGCAGAGCCTTGGGATATACAACATTTGCAGTTTTCCCATTTGAGGCTAGAATGAACAGTTTCTTTGGATTTCCAACTCTTGAACATCCCACATAAAGTTGTCCATGTGAAAAGCATGGTGTCTCCAGGTGAAGGCCAGCAACTTTGAGCGATTTCCCCTGGGCCTTGTTTATAGACATACCAAAGCTATGTCTGATGGGAAATTGAAGTCTCTTAAAACTTGAAAGGCATGTCTGTGGGTGAGAGGTATTCTTGGAATGAAAACATCTTCACCTTTTGCACTTCCAGTAATAATGGTGGCCTCCAAAACGTGTGCCATTAGCTTCTTCACAGTAAGTCTGGTTCCATTGCATAACTTTGGTGGGTCCAGGTTTCACAGCAACATGATGGGTGCACCAACCATCATCAGAAGATTGTGTGGAGGCGTCCCTGGTGGTTCTAGTGAATTCAGAAATTCTGTTGAATATTGAACTGCTTGATCGGCATCAAAAACAGTGTCCAGTGACTTGTAAGACTGCCCTTGATAAGGTATCCTTGCTCACAGTTTGTGATTCATGATGTTCACCGAGTCATTCCTCCATGTTAAGATGGCTCTTTCACATCGCCATTGGGGATTTATGTAGTTTGTTTCTAGATTTGGGTAGACATTCAATATCAGTTCTTTGACTGTACATACAATGTTTCCACAGCCTTCAGGGATGTAAATTTTCTCATCAGCAGGATCAACAGGTACTTGGCTATTGTCCATCTGCAGGAGAAGTGCAGCAAATGCTCCAGCGGTGTGATCTCCTTGTAGCTGAGCACACATGTTGGTTTGAATTCTCATCTTTTCAACATCTCTCCACAGGTAAGAGGCCTTTAAGCATGTGTTCATCCCATCTGCTGGATTGTTACAGGGAATTACTGGTAGTGCTTGGTGGGAAGTCACCAGATAACACCAGTCACACCACCCATTAGCATGTTGTTATCTAAAATGTGCTGTAGGCTTCGATCTAGTGCTTTGAAGGTCAGTTTGTGTGACATTGTGCATTCATCCCAGATAATTAGATGACACTGTTGCAAAACCTTGGCAGCCTCTGTTGCTTTCTTAATGTTGCACAATGGGTTTTTTGACTTGGCAAGATTCAGTGGCAGCTTCAATGCAGAATGAGCTGTGTGACCCCTGGACAAGAGTGGCAGCAATGCCAGAGGACCGCACTGCAATGGCAATTTTACTGTTTCTGATGTTTGCCAAGAGAAGATTGGTGACAAATGTTTTGCCTGTTTCTTCTGGTGCATTCAAAAAGACAATTCTTCCAGTTTTCTTGTTGACTCTCTCAATAATCCTCTGATTATGCTTCAAGTTGATCTGTTACCAGTTTGTCTTTTTTTTTTTTGCTGTAACATATTCAGTTGATTCTTACACATTGTAGTTTGTCTCCCTGAACATATTTCTGCTTAAACTGACTTGTTCAGTCCTTTCTGAGTGTGGCAGTCCAAATTCCTTAAGTTGGCTGCCTCCCATCAGCAACACTTTGTCCTCCAGTAAAATCAGGGCTGCATTGAAAATCCATGGAGTGTATGTCAATTCAACACCTGGATTTTCTCTCTGTACCTGCATGAGAATGTCCTCTGCCAAGCTCTCTTTGTGTATTTGCCATAACTATTGAGGGCTGTAAAGGTGGCATTGGTTAAGCATGATTGCAAAAAGATTTCTGAGTCTGCTTGAAGACTGTGTTGCTGCTGCTTCCATCATGGTTGCATTCCAGTGAGCATCATCCTCCAAAAGACCATAAAGGTGGCAGGCTTCTTGGAATGTAGCACAGATTTGGTCAGGTCAGGTATGGGAGCATGTGCCAGAACAGCGCGTCGCTGCGTCCACTTTCCGCCGGTACTCCAGGGGCTTCCGTCTGGCCATCCCCCAGGCAGATGCCAGGCCCATCCCATCTCCTTGAGATGATGGTCAACCTGTTGCAACCATGAGGCACGTGGTCGGCCCACTGGCCTCCTCCACTCATGGGACTCCCTCGCTGAGAGAATCTGGTGAGCAGGATCAGCGTCAGGAAAACGAGCCACATGTCCATACAGCCGCAACTGACGCTCACGGACTATGCAGGTAACAAATCTCATCCGAGTCTCTCTTTCACAACCGCTCGTTGGACACAAAATCCGACCAGCGATAGCCAAGGATTCTCCGAAGAGACCTGGTACCAAAGGAATTAAGTCTCCGTCTCAGATCCTTGGTCAGAGTCCAAGTCTCGCACCCATAGAGCAAGACTGGAAGTACCAAGGACCTGAAGACTCGGACTTTCGTCCTCCCGCACAGGTACCGGCAGCGCCACACCCCATGATCCAGTGAATCCATGACTCCCCAGGCCCGACCCAGACGTCTATTGACCTCTGACTCGCAGCCAGCAGAGACATGAATATCACTGCCAAGGTAAGTGAATCTCTTCACGACCTCAACATCCTCACCACAAACAGACACAGACAGGACAGCAGCACCCAAGATGTCACCGAAAGCCTGGTTCTTAGTTTTGACCCAAGAAACCCGTAATCCCAACGGCTCCGACTCCTCATTCAGCACCTCGAGGGCCCCCAAGAGGATGTCTAAAGTCTCCGCAAAGATGACTGCATCATCTGCAAAATCAAGGTCCGAGATCTTGACATTCCCAAACGATGCACCGCAACTTGATCTCTCCGACATCCTCCCTAAAATCCAGTCCATACAAGTGCTGAAAAGTGTGGGGGCAGGTCCACATCCCTGACGAACTCCAGTAACAACTGGAAATAAGTCAGAGATGGTACCACCACACTTCACAGCACTCTCAGTACCAGAGTAGAGTTCAGACATCAGATTGACCAGTTTTGTTGATACCCCACGAAGACCAAGAATCCTCCAGAGGACATCCCGATTCACTGAATCAAACGCTTTACAGAGATCAACATAGGCTGCAAGCAGCCCCTGCCGAAACTCTCGTCTGCGTTCGGTGAGGACACGAAGTGCAAGGATACGGTCAATCGTTGACCTCTTTGGTGTAAAGCCTGACTGCTCTGGACGCTGGTGCTCAAGCAGATGGTGGCGAACCCTATCAAGAATTATCCGAGCAAAGACCTTGCCCGGCACTGAGAGCAGCGTCACCCCTCGGTAGTTGTTGCAGTCTTGGCGATCACCCTTCCCTTTCCTGAGAGGGACAACAAGGCCCCTTTTCCAGTCAGTTGGGATGATGCCTGTGTTCCAGGCAGAGCACAAAACTGCATGCAACGACACGAGTGCAGCATTTCCACCAGCCTTGAGAAGTTCGGCATGGATGCCACAGATCCCTGGAGCTTTGCCCCGTTTCAACTGGTTCACCGCAGCCCGTGTTTCCACAAGGGAAGTGGACCACAGTTGATTCGAGGGTCAGCAACAGGGATTGTAACACCCTTGACGTCCAACTCGACAGCTGGGGGATCAGCCTGGTACAACCGCTCAAAGTAACCGGCCTAGCGGGCCTTCATTTCAGACTCCTCTGTCAAGAGCCTACCACTCTCTGCTCGAACTGCAGTGCTCCGAGGGATGGGCTTGGATGAACGTAATGCGCGAATTCCCCTGTAAGCGGGACGAGAATCACCTGTCCACAGGTGATGCTCTACCCCCTCACAGATTCCTCGCACATAGGCCTCCTTGTCCACCCTCAGTGCACTACAGTTTTACGCCTCAGCTCCCTGAACAGCTCAGCTCTGCCATTCAGCCTGGCCCTGCGACTCTGGTCAATGGTATCCAGTGTCCCTTGAGAGACAAAATTCTTCTTTGCCCTGTGGTGAGCTCCAAGGCATCCACCGGCAACATCAAGGACGGTGGTCTTGAAGGCGCTCCACAACTCTTCAGGACCCCTCAAAGCACCCAGACCCCCCAAGTGTCCACTCAGCCTGTTCGCAAACTCCTCAGCTACTCTCTCATCCCTGAGCTTGGCAACATCCAGCCGAGGCTGGGATGGTACCATTCTCCAGGATTTAAGGTGCAGCTTTAGAGTTGCTACAACAAGCCTGTCGTCAGTATTGAGGAACTGAGCACTCCGGTAGACCCTGCAGTTCTGGATCATCCTCCAACGACCGTCAATGAGGACATGGTCAATCTCCTTTGCCACACCGCCAGCGTTGGAATACCAAGTCCAGCGATCAGCTTGTGGGCGCTGAAACCATGAACCAGCCACCCTAAGTCCATGACTTATTGCAAAGTCAAGGAACTTAGTGCTATTCTGGTTCATAGTTCCTGACCCATGGGGACCAACACACACCTCATAACCATCCCTATCAGTTCCAGTCGATGCATTGAAATCCCCCAAGACTAGAAGTGTATCTCGTCTGGGGCACTGATCAACCACAGACTCGAGTGTGGCGTAGAATGCATCCTTCACGGTGAGATCACTCGCCTCAGTCGGAGCATAAACAGAGACCAGGGAAATGACACCTAAGGAGTGACGAATCCTTAATCTCATAATACGCTCGTTGACCGGTGTTACCTCAATTATCATTGGGGTCAGCTTATTGGACACAGCTACAGCAACTCCTTGGGTATGGTAACCATCAGTGCGACCAGACCAATAGTAGGTGTAACCACCCACCATTATCTCGCCGCAATCCGGTCTCCGAACCTCAGAGAGAGCTGCAATCCTGATGTCCAAACGCTTGAGCTCAGATGATAACAGAGACAGGTGATCATCCTCTCTTAGGGATAGGACATTCCAGGCACCCACCCGAAGGGACCGCCTCGGGTTAACCCAAGGAGACCGCCGTCTGCTGGACGACACCTCAGCACCACTCCGACACACTCTCCCGCAATCTGACCCAGGGATGTTACCCCGTGGTTTCCCTCCTATCAAAGTTTGGGGGTCCCGAAGGCTTTGCCCCAATCCCGTCATCCGGTGAGCTGCCCTGCGAAGGGAAGCTGCACAGGAGGTACTCCCACGGAGTGGGTTTTCAGATTTTTTTGCGTTTTTGCGTTTTGCGGAATGAAGGGTTTTACGGTGGCCGGAGTGCAAATCCTGCCACCAACCTCCTAATAAGATGTGACCCAACTGCAGGAGGACGTCCGCAGACACAGTTGGGCACTAGATATGGATGGCCGTTGGCTCACAAGGAACTCCTCCGCCCTTTGACAGGTTTTGTTTTTAATCCTGCTGGGTGTCCATATCCAAACACCCTCCTCACCAGAAAACCTGGTGGGGGAGACTGTTTAGTCGCCGACAACCCGACCATGGAACAGGTTAGTACAGGTTTACAGGGTACCTGTAGCAGGTCACAGATCGAACCTGACCTGACCTGACAGATTTGACCATTAAAGGAACGTCGGTCAGCAAATGATGTTGGTCCTCTGAATGCAAAAGTAGGCATAGAAAGAAGCAATGGTGAATAATAATTTTTTTTTGTTGCACAATGAGTCATACTATCAACAAGATGTGTCAGACGAGGAAACATTGTTTGATGTTATTGGGAAGGCCAATTCATTCAAGATGTCCTCGTTATTAGCCGCCGTTGGACTTAGTAAGAAATGGGGGGTTATGGATTGGGTCTTGTCCGTCTGTGCATCCGTCCGTTCATGTGTCCATCCACAGTCATATCTCAGACATGTATGGACCAATTTTGTTCAAACTTGGCACAAAGACAATACACGATGGTACACATATGCACATCATTTTGTTTCACGATTCGATCAAAGATGGCCAACTGGTGGCCATTGTTGTTTTAAAAACCCGATGTTGAACCTGATCGACCATTTCTCAGACATGCATTTACTGATCTTGTTCAAACCCAACACAGAGATAATGAATGGTGGCTTACATGTGCATGCCATTCTGTTTCGAGATCAGATCCAAGTTGGCCGACTGACAGATTGGTGGCCATTTTAGTTGTAAAAAAAAATAAATCTGGTATTGAACACTTCTTCAACTATCTACAGACATGCATTTACTGATCTTGTTCTAATGTTTTTTTTCATACCAATATCATGAAGCATCTTTCATGGAAATAAAAAAAAATTCCGATTACTCTTTTCAATTTCATCCTGACCACCTTTAAGTACAGCTTACAAAACTTGATCAGAGAGCATTTTCAACTGAAAGATAATTTTCTATTGTCTACAGTTATAGAATTTTTTTTATACATAAATCGATATTATTTGCGTTCCCAATTGAAAACATCATACATGTCATGTGACCAACTATCTTACACACTATAACTACGTGACCCACATCATCGACATTCATGACCGAATAACCCAATCGTACACAATCTTTCATGTCACATGACCATTCAAGTCACTTGCGCATGCACATACATTTTGTAAATATGGCCTAACCCTTTAACTCCATACAGCAAAATTACTAAAACATTGGGGGCTATGACATTTTATATCTTTTTCTCGTTTTATATGCAGAACATGGCTGTGAGTAGCATCATTGGCTGAGAGCACAGCTGTTCCACTGATGCAACATCCCCTGTAGGTTTGGGAAGGAAGGTGTAATTTGTACAGGGGGGCCGGTGATAGCTTGCCTATTCTTCACAAAGGACACCATGGGATTTTTAACATCTACCAACTAATGCTGGCAGACAGGATGCCAGTTTCACGTCCATCCGAGAGACGGCACTAAAAGGAGAGAAACATAAACTTGAGAGTGGAAATGAATTAGTCATATAACACATGGCCACATGGGTTGGCATGTAATGAAACAATAATATTCATAACATTTTAACTTGGGGTGTTGTGGAGATGCATCTGCTGTAATTTTTATGATAGTAATTGAATACCACATTAATATAAGACTTCATTCCTTCATCTTAAATATTGATGCTCCTAAAATTCCAAGCTGTGCCTTCTGAGCCATGAACGTCTGTCACGACTTAGTTCCTCCTGATGCATTTAAACAACACATTTCTCTTGGCTCGACCAACAGATTCAGCAACAGACCCGAAACACATTGAGCTCGTAAAATACATAAATTATTCACCAAGCAATAGTGAAAAGCATCCTGCACAGCAGGAATGATATCAGCCAAGTTGGCCATTGAATTGGTTGGTTATCTTTTTTGTTCTATCTAAGAGCGAGGGTCATGGAAGAATAAGATGATGGAGGGTAAAAAGACAATTAACTGATTGATAGTGGGACAGTGGCGTGATAGTTAGATACAATAAGCAAGAGAATATACGAACAAGAAACAGTATACCTGCAAATAAGAGGGTTGTATGAAGTTTGGAATATTTAAAAAGGGTTGGAAAAATTGTGGGTATAGGGATTGGGGATGACATGATATGGGAGTGCAAGCCCTGGAGTGAATATTGAAATTGAGGAGACTCTGGAAGGTAGTTCCACAAATGGGAAAAGAGGAACAAAATGTGGGGGTGTGCAGGAAGTCTGGATTTTGGGATTTAGACCAAAGGGGGTTACAGTAAGAATGCCTTCATCCTGGAGTTGCTGAAAGAGGAAGTGGGGTATGGAGGGTTAAAAGGGTTAAGAGAGCATAAGGAGCAAAACAGGTGGAAAGGCGGTAAAGAACGAGACACGACTGACTTCTCTGCAGTGTGAGAGCAACAAGCCTTTTATTTGTAGATACATTCTGCTGTACCATATTCTGCTGCCCCTCGAATTGATAATATATTTACCAATAATGATCAAAATATTACTGCCAGAAAAATGCATGTCAACATTACTGACCATCTTCCTCTTTTTCGGATCACTCCATCTTTTTTCAATGGATCAGTCGAGAGACAAAGAACTTGCCGTCCCTCGGATGGATGGTAAATGGGTGTCCCGTCTGCCGGTATTTGTTGGTGGATGTTAATGATCCCACGGTGTCCTTCATGAGGAGTTGGTGGGTGAGCTATTGCCGACACCATGGTCAAATTACATATTCCTTCTCTAACTAGCAGGGGGCATTGCATCAGTGGCACGGCCACGCCCCCAGCCAATGATGCTACCCCGCAGCCATGTGCTGCAAACGGAAAAAAACAGAACAGTAAATCACTGAATTATTTTATTTCAGAAATTGAATCCTCTGTGACTGGAGTGAAGTTTAACTAATCTGAAACAGCTGACTGCTTATAAAAAAAATCTCTATTTTTGAAAGAATCTACAACTGTCATTTCCCTCTTGTGTTAAAACACTTGGCAAACCCCAAATAAATCAACCCTGGATATCCAAATCAAAATAAATTCGTGCAATCACAAAAATTGATTGAATAAACAATTTCTGCATACCTCAAACTCAACAAACGAATTTCCACAATCAGCTCACTGCAACTATCTGTTCTTCAAATAACAACTATTCTGCCAAAAAGTTAGATGCTAATAAAATTAGTATTAAAAACACATGGCATGAAATCCAAATTATCTTAGGTAAGATGCACAAATGATTATCCCAATAAACTTCTTGATGGAGAACAGGTTATCTCAAATTCTACAGATATTTCAGATTCCTTAAATTCTTATTTCACTTACATTGGCTCTTCTCCAGTCAATAGTATTCCACCGACCAACACAATTTTTATTGATTATCTGCATAACCCCAATGGCTCTTCATTTTTCATAACCCCGACTGATTCTTATGAAATGATTGAAAGAGGTAAAGAGCTAAACGATTCCACTCGTTTTGGGTTTGATGGAATCAATTAAACAGTGGCCAAAGCTGTGATTTCCTCTAACCATTTGAGCTTTTGTCATCAAGTTTTCAACACACCTTTATGATAAGAATGCGGGGGAAATAATTCAAAATTGGGTCAAAATGTAAAAGGGCAAAGCCATTGTAACTACAAATCGACCTTATTAGCCCCGCTGCAGCACATCAAGCATGAGGCGCCCCATTTTTAGCTCACCTGGACTTTAGTTAGGTGAGCTTATGTGATCGAGCAGTGTCTGTCGGTGAGTGAGTGAGTGAGTGAGCGAGTCAGTCCATAAACACTTCAGTCATTATCGCTTGAACCAAACATACGATTATGATGAAACTTGGCCACAAGCTTCGTATCTGATGCCTAACGAAGATTTATTGACCACATCAAAATCTGCACTCATTAATGTGATCTATGGGGGTGGGGAGTTTGACCCACCCCCCCCTCCAAAATAAGTATTTGCTCTCTTCTCCAAAACTAAACATACAATTCCAATGAAACTTGACCACAACCTTCTTTGCCCATGATTTACCAAAGTTTATCGACCGCATCAAAATCTATGCTCATTAAAGGGGTCTATGAGGGGGAGCTTTGACCCCCAAAATACGTATGTGTTCTCTTCTCCGAAACTACACACACAATTTCAATGAAATGTGACCACAACCTTCATCACCCTTGATGTACCAAATTGCATTGACCGCATCAAAATCTGCACTCATTAAGGAGGTTTATGGGGGGGGTGGTTGACCCCCCCCCCCAAAAATAGGTATTTGTTATCTACTCAAACTATAGATACATGAAACTTGACCACAGCCTTCATCACCTATAATGTACTGTTATGTTTGTGGGGTAGATGGGGGAATTTCATAGCAAAGTTAGGAATGTATAGAGTTGCTTGGTCCTTGGGCATGTTGGGGACATATCAATGTAAATTAAGTTGGGAAACTGTGAGCTTAAGTGTTACTTGTCACCACGCGGGGGTGGTGCTGTCTTTGTTAGATAGGGATTTAGACCAATTTCCCCCAGTATGTAATTGCCCCCTCTGATCTT
Source organism: Eptatretus burgeri (assembly GCF_056783735.1). Classification (NCBI taxonomy): domain Eukaryota; kingdom Metazoa; phylum Chordata; class Myxini; order Myxiniformes; family Myxinidae; genus Eptatretus; species Eptatretus burgeri. The sequence goes on along the minus strand of NC_140967.1, from coordinate 26,157,164 downwards.
TCCCGATGTTTTTGTATTACAAACCAGCGGTGAAAAAATTACGTTTTTATAACAACAAGTAAGCCAAACGTCCAAGCAGGTAGAAGCCCCACCTTCCCGGTTTTTTGTGCCAACAAGCTTCGCCCGGAGGTGGATGATTGATGGGTGTGACGTTGGAGAGCAGGTGAAAGAAGGGTGAGGTTATAGGAGCAGAGAGTAGTTGTGAGAGGAACGTGACTGGGATGGAGGATCTCGCTCTGCTCTCCTCTCGGCACGACAAATTGGCTGCGTGATTCTCCTATTTGTGCTGAGGAAAATTGGCTCATATGGTGGAGCAAGATGTTGGTCATTGACTCTTTGTTGGGTCATGAGAGACCGACCTCGAAGCCTCATGTATATCACTGAAGGGAGTAGCGCCATTCTGCAGAGAGCAGCGGCATCGGCAAGCACGATCGACGAGGAAGCTGCACGGTGGTTGGTGAGCCCTGGTGTTGAACACCGCTTCACAAATTACCTCGCGTACGTTTCCCGCCCAGAGAGCAGCTCAGCGCCATTTTGGGGAATATCTTCCCGCACAGTGATAAAGCGATCTGGCCTGGTCGGTGTTGACTGCCCGTACACCACAATTGGGTCGGGGGGGTGGGGGGGATTAACCGAAGCACCAGGACTGCGACAGTACCAAACTGTATCGACCATATCAAAATCTGTGCTCATTAAAGGGCATAATGGGGAGGGGTTTGACCCTCCAAAATAGGTATTTGCTCCCTTTCCTGAAACTGCACATGCAATTTCGATGAAACTTGACCACAACCTTCATCACCCATGATGTACCAAAGTTTGTTCATGGCAATGAAAAAAAATCAGGGTCCAAGTGGGTCTGTGAAAGGTTTGAGTGACTGTTGCTCCTGATCCAGGTTAGCTTCAGGATGTGCGATCCTATTTTTAATCGTTTCTTTATTTATTTACCATTGAACTTCAGTGTGGACACATTTTTACCAATTGAGTTTTTGTCATCAAACCTTCAACAAACCTTTATTATGAGAATATGGAGAACACAAATTAATAAAATATCCAATTTTTTAAAAAAACTGTCGTTTTCGTCAAGTTTAGTTTGAGTACAAAGCAGACGCGGACGGGCTTTGCATTTTGAGATGCTTTCTAGTCTTTAAACTTTTTTATTCGTGGATCTGTTCCTTCTCACCTTAGGGTCACAAAAGTTATCCCCATCTTCAAATCTGTTGATAAATGGGAACTTTACAAATGTAGGCCTATTTCTATTCTTTCTTGTTTTTCTAAAATCTGAGAAATACTTATTTATAAATGTCTTTCCAAGTTTATCTCTGAATTCAACTGTCATTATGCCAAACAGTTCGGCTTTAGATTTAAAGAAGAATAGATAAAAATTACCTTAAATGGTGGTTGATCCCTCTTGAAGAAAAGGAAAAAATGACATTTCAAGCCTTAAAGGTAAAGCTCGTCCTCGATTAAAGGTAAAGCCCAAAGCGTCAGTTTTTCTTTTTATTTAAGGTAATTTTTGTTATCTATTCTTACTTCCTTTGCCACCCATGCAGATCATTATTTGTGTGCTGACATTGATGATTATATTCTTGCTTTAACTCGAACCATTCAACTGATATGGTTCTTGTGCAATAAGTTGACATACTTACTTACTGATGCAGTTTGTAACAAAATGTCTACTGCTAGCGTTTTTTAGGTCATCTCTACCGAGATGACCTAATAAAGCCAGACCAAATGTCCGTCCGTCCGTACGTCCGTCAACAATTTTTCTTTCCGATCTTGATGAAACTTAGTATGTGGGTAGAGGTCGACAAGTGTTGCACAACGATATAACTTTTGTCCGGGGTCAGGGTCAAGGTCACGAGTTATAAAAATCGCCACTTTCAAAAACCTATCTCGTCTGCCATTCTACAAGATATTCGGCAACTGTTTATTGATTATGATAGTAAAAAATATTATCTTGTATCTAACCGGACAGATTTTTGAATTTCCTTCTCGTTTGATCGTCACGTGATCTGGAAGATGGCCAAAAACGCCGATGCGATTGGCAAAGAAGGAAGGAAGGAGAAATGAAATATAAATATAAAACACATTTTTAGTCTTTTATATTTATACATTTTCAGCCATAGGTGCAAAAGTTTCAAAACCCGAAATGTAAACGTCGGCATTTATTTTCAAAATATAATTTTGTGCACGCGCGCCAAAATACTGAGTCATCTTTAACCAAACTGCGCAGTTCGAGCTGCGCAGTGGAACTGCACAGTCGAGCTGTGTAGTAGAACTGCACACTTGAGCTGCGCAGTAGTCTTCGGTCATAACTGAACATTGAGAACTTGTGGTATTTTAGAGATGACCGTCACCCCCACATGGGGGTAATTTTTATTGATAACAAAATGTTTAAAACATCTGACGCAATTGACCATTTCTCTTTAAGCTTGGATTTTATGGTATCAGGGGTATTGCTCTGAAATGGTTCGCTTCTTATCTCAGTAACCATCAACAATTTACGACCGTTATCAAGTGTGGTCCCAGCTGGAAAGCCATTTGACATGATGTTCCACAGGACTCTATCCTTACTCCTCTCATTTTCTACTGTATGTTAATGACTTACAATCTTCTTCTCTTTTGCATTTTATCTTGTTTGTGGATTATACCACAATCATATACTCCAATTCAAATTACAATTCCTGAGTCAATACTTTGAACCAGGAGGAGGCTTTATTTAGTTGGGAGTTTAAAGACACCAAACTTTCTTGAAACTATAATAAAACCAAGTAAATGCTCTTTTTCAATTAGAATAAATCTCCAAACGGCACAATCCTTATTGAAATTGACAATATCCCCATTACAAAGGTTAACTCACCTAAATTTTTAGGATTCATCATTGATGATAAACTCACCTGATCTGACCACATTTCCTAACACAGGTGTTTCATTTAGATTACTTTAATTTTTACCTTCAATCACTTATTTCTCTTTACAATACTCTGATTTTTTTTACCTTAACTCATTTATCGGCAAGTACCAGCAACTATAAGCTTCATTCACTCATTGTTGCTCAAGAAAGAGCCTCGTGGATTTGTTCCATCTCTCATCCTCGAGATCACACTGCAGCTCTTTTTGCTCGACTTAACACTCCGACTCTTAATGATTTTGACAAATTGCGTGAAGGGATATGCATGTATAAGTTTGTCCTTAATCTGCTTCCCTGCACTTTTTTTTGTCTTACTTCACCTCAATACATGATATGCACCCTTATATCCTACCAGATCCTGCATCAATTTGTTCTTACCCTTCACTCGCACATCATATTTCATGAATACAATGAGACATTACGGTCCTCATCATTGGATCACAATTGACAGAGAAGTGAAAACCCATCGTCAACAAATTCAAAACTTCCTACAAGAACTTTCTCATGTCTCAATATGTACGTCTATCACATAAAATATTCCCCTGCTGATGTTCCAACAATTCTTGTATTTCAGTATTTTGGCCATTCGTGTGTTTACTTTTGCTCTCTTCTTTCTCAGAGCATAGAAATCCAAAGGATTCCAGCAATTAACAAACAGACAGAAAGGGGTGAAAACATAACCTCTTTCACCTTTGGTGACAGAGGTAATAAATTTGTAAAAATTTCTAAAAACGCATTTTCACTTTGTCATGATGGGTTATTTTGTGTATATCGGTGACAATCTTTTTTTAAAATTAATCCATTTTAAATTCGGGCTGTAACACAACAAAATGTGACAAAAGTCGAGGGGTGTGAATACTTTCTGAAGTCACTGCAGCGACCAACAAAAGCCTTGTAGACTGTTAGTAGTTCTGATTTTTCAAGTAATGGCTTCAAATGAAGGTGGATGCCCAGTTTTTGGCTGGCAACTGGAAGCAGATTTGCTTTGTGGCCAGCCAAAGAGAGGTCATGGCTGACAGGGAGGCCTGGAAGCTCAAGAGACTGTACCTCTTCAAGTGGCTGCTATGGGAAATGATAGATGGGTTTAATTTGAAGATCCTTCCAGAGCGACAGGGTGAGACAAGATTTTCTTGGATTGAAAGACATATTCCATTTATCAGACCAGCATCTAATCATTTACAGATTTGAAATTTGACAGACAAGTACTGTGTTTGGCAAATGCATTTTGAGTACGTCTTACCAAGGGTCCCAGACAAATTGCTTTGTGCAAAGGAATGAATAATGGAATGGCCTGTTTTATATTATTTTGGGTTTGTTGCACATTAGCCCGTATCCATTTCTTTCTCCGAGGTGGGAGTCATTCACAAACAAAATTATTATATGTCATGAATGGAGCATCATATATTTTAACTTACATCCACGAATAAGTGAACTATAATGATATGACCTGCACCAAAATATGTCAGAAGTCACACTTTCTAATTACAACTAAACTTGTATTTGATAATTTACGCTATAATTAGAAAAATCCTGCTGCAAAAGACATATCTTGAGCTTTCAATCGTCTCTCTGGACAGATTTTGAGCTTTCGATAAAGTCTGGTATTCTGTCTTGCTCTCCAATCTCTCTGCCTTTGGCATCCAAGGCCAACTCCAGACATGGCTGACTGACTTCCTCTGCTCTCATTGCCAACGTGTGGATCTCAACGGAACTCTTACATCCTCTCCCCCTGTTAAGGCTGGAGTGCCCCAAAGCAGTGTGCTGGGCCCAATCCTATTCATAATCTTCATCAACGATGTTTCTGACTGGAAAATCCCCTTTATCTATTTCCTGATGATTCCACCCTGTGCCATAAACATCCCTCACCCTTCAGACAGGACGCCTCTTCTGTCTCTCGTCAGACCTTGACAAAATCACAAGCTGGTCAAACACTTGGAATATGTCTTTCAATCCTGACAAATCTCACACTCTCACTATCTCTCTCTGAAAGGACAGTACAGAAAACCCTCCCATCTACATTCTTAACAGCCCTCTTGAAGAAGTACAGTCTTTTAAACTATTGGGTCTCATGCTCAGCTACGATTTTTCTTGGGAAAACTGCATTTCAAAGTTGGCCTCCAAAGCCAGTCGACTGGGCATCCTCCATCATGCAAAATCCTTCCTTGGCTCACCTGAACTCCTATCCACCGACAAGGCTTTCATCTGCAGCTTTATGGAGTACAGCTCTCTCCTCTGGGCTCACGCCCTGCCTCACACCTTGCTCAGCTTGATGCCGGAGAAACCAAGGCCTTCAAGATCATTGGAATCTCCCGTGATGAAGGTTGGTCTATGGGCCTATCATTTTGCTATCGCAGACAGGTCGGTGGTCTCCCAATCTTCTTCCGCCTCATTTCTGGTCTTGCATCCTCTGCCCACTTCAAGCTTTTTTCCCCACCCCCCCCCCCATGTTTCTGTAGAGCGCACATGGTCCACCAGCAACCCCCTTTTCGTGAAACTCCCAAAATCCAGAATCATGGTTCACCTCCTCATTTGGTCCTCTTTTTTTCCAGCCTGTGGAACCATCTTCCACATTCTCTTCAATTTCATCCTTCTCTCCAAATCTTAAAGTCAGCTGATCACCACCATTTTCAGATCGTTCCTCATCTAAAACCATGATATTTTCTACATGCATTAAACCACCCCAACCCTCTTCCCCAATAAAACATTTTTCATTCTCTTTCCATATTATCCACCCCAACATTCTCCCATACCCCTCATCATACTGTTCATCCATTGTTTTATGTCTCCGTTTATTTTGTCCCTTGGTTCAGTCTCTTTCTGCTGTTCCTTTTGTTAAGTCACGTCCTGATCTGTTCTGTGTTCTTGCTCTTCCATGAACCAAGACTGTATAAAAAAGAAATAGTTTGATTTGATGCTCCCCTTTTTCATTATGTAAAATCTAAAATGGAGTGAGCTTGCTTGCTTGCTTTATTCAAGCTCTGACCCTCTACTCAGGAAGAGGTGAGTATGTCGATAAGTACTTGATACAACGTGAGCACTTCCATCAAGTACCGACTTCCATTAAGTACCTATTACTATAATGTAAGTATGTCTATTAAGTACGTACTATTGGACTGTGAGTACGTACTCTTAGAAAGTGTACATATTGTTACTGCCCAGGGGGTCGAGGTTCACCACAAGGGTAAGCACTCTAGTTCCTCCTGAACTCCCGGTCCTGAGGCCACCAGTCGTGAATAACTACACAGCCCGGTGGATCTTTAAGTAACCACGAACGCCGATTGGTACTGCCTATCCCGGCAGGATGTCGCTACTTTGCGTGGGTACCTTACCTTTGGACGGCCATGCCATGCCAAGCGAGTTTAGTGCCCTCAATGTACACCTGGATTACTGCTGAGTGATGCAGTGAGTGTGTGCTAGCTAATAAGAGTAAATAAACGTTGGGTAGGACTTCCCATTCCTGAGTTGCGGTGATGTACGGGTGAAGTGCGATTGAGGGAGTTTGGAAATAAAGCAAAGAACCTGTTAGAAGATAGTCCAAAAGTGAAGTGTGAAGAGGTCTGTACATGTAAATGCCCAGGTTGTCTAATACTGTACTCGCTCTGGGGCCTGGCTCTTCTGGCCATCCCGCACTCCACTCCGTGGGCTCCATTCCACTCCATCAACACACCAACCGAGCTGAGCTGAGCCAGAGAACTGAGAGCAACGTAATGCTTGCCTGAAAACCGAGCCAGCTTAATTTGTGGGATGTACAGCCGTTTATAATGCCCTGGTGGGGGCAGTGCTTGGGAACAGATCGGGTGAAGCGATGGGTGTTTTCCAGCACCCTCAATAGTGTGCAGACCATTACCACGTCGTTAGCTGGTCCGGCAGCGGAAGTAGCCCCATTTTCCTTCAGCCCTCGCCACGCGGCTGAGCTCCGAGATCAACAAGGTGGAGAGAACTTGGTCGCACACCTGAGCTGTGAACGCACTCCGAACATGCAATGAGGGCCACCATTGAGCAGTGTGTCAGGGCTACTCACTCGATGTTGAACGGGGTCTCGCACATGCTCACGGCCCAAGTTAGATGCTAAAACGTCCAGACCCAACCACCAGCAATGGCGTGCCACGATCCCCCATCCCTGTTGGTCCCAAAAGGTGGTGGTTGTTGGCGGAGGTGCCGAATGATGTCAGCGTAGCGGTGATCATAGTGGTGAGGTTTTGATGTGGTGATTCGTGGTGGTGATGGTTCATTGTGGCTGTTAATAGCGCATGTAGGCAAGCTTGGGTTGTGGTTTGATTGCATGGGGATTATTATGAAGGCATCTTGTTGATGTATGTATTGTTGGAGCATTGGGGTTTGAGTATGATGAGGGCTGAGGTGTAATGTTTGTTGGATTATAGTGCGTGATTTGAAGGGGTTTTGGCGCACATATGCAAGTGACTTGCCCCTGTTGCGTCGATCTACAGTACATGCTTGCGTGATAGAGTGCTCATGTGTGCAGCAAAGTAAAATGGATAAAGAATGGGAATAAAGACCTACCTATAGCCCACACAACACATACGACCCATAAATCCCTTACACACAAGAGAAGGACTATCGAGAATGAATACTAATGAAATAACTATCTCTGGAACGACTATATGCTGTGTGCGATCGCCTTGAGGGAGTGCTGGTTTTGCAGAACTGAAACACCACCCCTTCTCTTTTATCAGACTCATCCCAAGTCACCAGACCATCGTATAGCATGGAGGTGTAGTCCCATCTTAAGCAAATTACCCACGGATATCTGAGTGTGGCATTTCGAAAGTTTCATACATGTCCAAAAAATAATGAAACCTAATGAGTTGCGTCACCAAAGTAATTGATACGCAGCCAAATTCATGCTAAAATTGCTGGAATTCCAACAAAACATAAACAGGTGAGCTCAAAATTAATAACTCTGTACATGTTAGGAGCTCAGGTGGGCTGAGGAAGGACTTTGCACAACGAAGGATTTCCAGTCGGTGACTGGCTTTGGAGGTCATGTTGGAAATGTAGCTTTCCAAGGAAAGATCATGGCAGATAGTGAGACCCAGAAGCTTGAAAGAAAGGACTTATTCCAGAGGATTGTTGGGGAAGTGGATTGGGGGTGAGGGGGGTTCTAAACGGTTCTTTCCGAGAGACATAGTGAGAGTGTGAGATTTGTCAGGATTGAAAGACGTTCCACGTGTTGGACCAGTTTGTGATTTTACCCAGCTCTGCAGAGAACGATGAAGCTGCTGCTTGCCCTTCTGAGGGATGACAGATGGTACGGCAGAGGGTGGAGTCATCAGCAAAGAAATAAGGAGGATTTTCCAGAGTCGAAGAGATCATTGATGAAAACCAGAAAAATAACAGGGCCCAGAACACTACCATGAGGAACTCCAGCCTGTACAGGAAGAGGGATGAAAGAACTCCATTTAGGGCCACTAGTTGATTGTGACAGGAGAGGAAGTCGGCGAGCCATGAGTGGAGATGGCCTTGGATACCATCGGAAATATTTTGCCATGGCTTTTCAATTCTCTTTGCGTTTTTCTTGTGTTTTGCAGAGTGAAGAGTTTTATGGTGGCCGTAGTGCAAATCCTGCCACCAACCTCCTAAAAAAGTAACCTAACTGCAGGAGGCCATCCGCAGACACAGTTGGGCATTAGATATGGATGGCCGTTGGCTCACAAGGAGCTCCTCCACCATTTGACAGCTTTTGTTTTTAATTCTGCTGGGTGTCCATATTCATACACACTCCTCACCAGGAAACCTGGTGGGGAACACAGTTGTGTCGCCAACAACCCAAGGAATACAAGGAAATGTAACAGGTGGAGGCCATTCAGCCCATCCTGCCTGCATGAACACCATACTAATTTATCTACACAAGATCAAAGGAAGAAAATGCAAAATATTTTTAAATTGATATATATATATATATATATATATATATATATGTATATATATATGTATATGTATATATATATGTATATGTATATATATATGTATATATATGTATATATATATGTATATGTATATATATATATGTATATGTATATGTATATGTATATATATACATATATATATATATATATATATATATATATATATATATATATATATATATATATATATATATATATATATATATATATATATATATATATATATATATATATATATATATATATATATATATATATATATATATATATATATATATATATATATATATATATATATATATATATATATATATATATATATATATATATATATATATATATATATATATATATATATATATATATATATATATATATATATATATATATATATATATATATATATATATATATATATATATATATATATATATATATATATATATATATATATATATATATATATATATATATATATATATATATATATATATATATATATATATATATATATATATATATATATATATATATATATATATATATATATATATATATATATATATATATATATATATATATATATATATATATATATATATATATATATCTTTAAATTAATTAATATAGAAAGTCAATGATTCATGAGAGGAGGTGGCCATGGCTGCCATAAGCAGCAAGTTTGGAGATCAAGGAGGGGTGCCAGACTATATCAAATGCTTCAGATATGTCCAGAGAGATGGACCTGATTTCATGTCTGAGATTGAGGGCTTCCATCAATTTTTGGAGAGTAGAAGCACCATGTCCAGTGCTGGACACCGGCGGACATAGGGCTGCAGGCTGTGGGGCGAGGCCACGGATCCCGGATGAGGGGATAAGTGATAAATTATGCTACATGCTTCGGGCTTTCTGATTAATATATCAATGAGTACATTTCATAATTAATGAATCTGGCATACAAAATGTTTTTTTCATACCTGACATGTTATTTTGTGCAGTGTTACGAACTTCTGTGGAATTAATAATTAATGAATTAGCTCGCTCTAACGATTTTTCAAACCTCAATATCTCTATAAATACTTGACTAATTTTCATTCTGAATGTTGCATTATAATCAATGAAGAATAATCTTCAGGATTATCGTAATCTCCGAGAGCTAGGATTATCATAATCTCCGAGAGCTAAGCCTATTTTTTCGTTTTTTTTCTACAACCAGAAGTGAAATGTCCCCAAAGAGTGGACGGACCGGAAAACCACATATTGCACTTACTGGTGATTCTGATGTGTTAATCCGGGTAGTAAATGAACAATACATATTTATTAATTATGTCATTGGTAGTATTTTCCTAGTGTATCTCTGTGAACTATTTCAATCTCAACGGTTAGTTTGGACTGTTTGGCGGTTACCTGAACTGAACATTGAGAACTTGTGGTATTATAAAGATGACTGTCACCCCCACATGGGGGTAATTTTTTACAATTATTTTTTGATGTTGTGGTGTCAAACTTTCTAGTGGCTGATTTGTTTGATACTTTGTATGAGACAAGTTCTTTCCCAGCATAGATATGATGCCATTTAGCGAATGATTACTTTCATAATGATAACTGCTATCAGATGCACAGGCATCAGACTCAAGAGTCCCAACATTTCAACAAAGCAAGAGGGAGGTCCTCATCTGAATCAAAATCACCATCTTGGCTGTCTGAAATTCTCGGTGTGGTCGCATGTGGGCCTACATGGCCTTGTCTTGTACCAGATGTGCTCAGGTTAGTTGAGTTGATATTCTGCTCGGCTGCCGTGGTTGCAGTGGCTGTTTCAGCTTTGCGTCACTTCGTACAAATAAGGGATCCAAGTGGAATCGCGAGTTTTGAACAAAGTTCATATCCGCAACTTCTCAAACCTGATACTGTCTTTTTCTCATTAGAATGTTTGGGATGCATGCATATTTTGGACGGTCTCCAGTTGATTCCTAATCTGTATCTATGTTTCGAACATATTTCTGCCCCTTCTGGTACCTCTGTTAAAATAGATCTGTTCAACACAAGTTGAGATTCAGATAATGCGATGGGAATTTTCAGATCTGCGGCATGGTTTGCAACATCATTATTCAGTGATGCTATACTGGTCAGCGAGTGAGCTCTTCGTGGCAGAAATGGGCCGCAAATACCATGATTTCCGTTGTAGAAAATGCACGATCTATATGCCATGGCTGAGTGATGTCCCCTGAAACAAAAAGATGCATTTACTGTCGAGCAAAAGTATGTGTTTGGAGAAGTAGGCCTAAACTTTTATTGGTGCATGAATAAAAAGGATTTTTTTTTGATAAGATTTTATTTAGCCTATGTTTTTTTCAGAATGGACTGAACATGAACAGCAGGAAGCATTGTTCAAATCACCCCATTTTTCTACTGGCTTTCATTCAACAAACCAAAATATAAATAAATCAACTAAACATGAACTCGACTCAGCCTGACACCATGGCATTAGTATGACTGACATTCATAATGCCTGATGATAGAACTATGCTGATTTCACATAGGAACAGACAGTAAACGCATGGTATCTTGGATTGAATTGATGCTGGATTTCAAAACTGCTAATCCCAGATAACCTTTGACCTATTTATAAGCAGACAAATGTGGGAGATTGTAACTTACATGATATATAACTTACATGATATGTAATTGTGATATATAAGGATTGGGGGGATATAAATTCAGCTTTCTTTTTTTTACGTGTTCTTTCATCTTGTCAAGACAAAGAAAAGGAAATTACAAATGGCATGATGGGAAAAAAGTCATGTAAGGCGACAAATACAAATGAAAAAAATCACCTTGCATCTCATAATTACCGGGTTTCAAGATAAAGAATGTATACAAAAGACAAAATTTGCTGAAAACAGCATTTATTTCATAATACATACATATTTTACAGTTTCAAATAGAATCAGCAATGAAATATAGTGGACTTCTGTAGCAAGTGATGGAAATTGGTGATAGAGGCAGACCATGTACATGTCGTGTACATATACCTGTACATTATATGTCAAACAAGGCAACTTTGGACTTGTTTTATTCTTTGTTTTTAAAAGGTCCCATGGATTTTACTATTGGTTTTGTTAGTACAGATATGGAACTTACATTTGTTAATATTAGTTTCAAAATATTAGGATGGGAGTGGGTGTGGCTCGAAAAAGGGCTTCGTATAGCCCGAAGTGGTCTTGAGACCCCCTGTACTGCCATAACCACCAAGGTCCCATGAATGTTTTACTTTCAGAGGATAGTACAGTACTTGTACTATCTTATGCATTAATAAAATCCATGGGACTTTGATGGTTATTAAAAATATGGCCAGAGAAATTCTTAAGTGAATGTTTGCCGAAAGGGATTATAGGTTGTGCCACTCTCCATAACCATCCAGATCCCATAGATTTTTGTACAAAATATTTTAGTACCCAAACCATATAATAAGTTTGTAAAGGAATTTCCTTAGGCAACTTATGGTTACTCTAAATAATTCACTTTGAAAATGGAAAAAAATTTCAAGGGTGTCAAAATCTCCAAACTTTGGGTGTGGCCCAAATGGCAGGAAATGGGTCAATCACATCAAAAATTTGGCTTTTTAAGTTTGGACCATACACAACCTAGAATAAAAATTTGAAAAATATCTGAAGACATCAATGTTCATGCGTGGGCCTATGTTATAAAAAATTCACTCTTAATTGTTCCCATCATATGCATATGGCTATGCACATTCTTGTTCACATCGTCTGCTTGGGCAGGATGTGGATTTAGAAGCGACAGAGGGGCAAACAACCACAACAGCCATTCTGGAATGATGTGGAACATTGGTATTGCTAGTCAGTGAGCTCACACAGGGTGCTGGCTGTGGGCACTCAAGGAGCATGTGGGCCAAGTGCCTGGGGCATGGTTACATTGCTGAGCCCACACAAACAAAAATATATGTGGTGTCTGATGAAGAGACATTTGTTCAGATTTTAATATGCACTCACAAAAGGAACAACAATGGATTGTTCTGCACTTTTTCCTGCAGTACCACAATATTTGTGTTAGAAATAGACCAAGTATTGTGTGTGTGCATTTCCCTTCCTACAGGACAGTATGTGCAGACAATTGGAATGCACCGTTTCCATTTTCATTGTACTTTAATGGATTAATGATGCAAATGTCCATGCATGCCTCTTGTCGTTTTTTTGTCTTACACTTACACATGAATTTTTAAAGGTTTAACAAAGTAATATCTGTTTGTAAATGCTATTTGGTTCATCACACCTGTGTCGACATCCACATTTCAGCACCTTTACCTTTTGTGTCATCATCATTATTAGCATAGGCCTGGTGTTGGCTTAACGGTTAATGTGGCTGGCTCAAGATCTTAGGGTCTTCAGTTCACACCCCTGTTGAGCCGTTGAATTGACACCAGATGGGTTGACTCAGCCTATCATCCTTCTGAGGTCAGCAAAATGAGCACCAGCTTACTGGTAACAGGGGGGGTGGGGGGGGGCATTACATAAGTGGCACAGTCACACCCTCAGAAAATGACGCAGCCAAGGAGCCACAGGCTGCGTACAAATAAATAAATAATAATCATTATCATCATCATCCGAAGTTAGATATCTTTCTTAGCTTTCTCACCAAATATCTTTTGGGGTTACAATAATGGTCTCCACTCCTATTAATGTGGTTTAAAGTCATAGTACCTTCCATTAGATGAGCTGCTACAAAGCTGAAGAACCTCAATCACCTCAATCAATCCTATAGACATGACGACTCTCTGTCTCCAACCCATTGACCGACCTGGCTTGGTAGGACATATTAGCAGTGAGGCTCTCCAGTTTGCAGGAGCACGCAAGCTTCCCTAATACGATCAAAGCACTGGTCCCACATCAAAGTACTGGAAGTTGCTACTCTCTGTCCACACTGCTTGTTCCCATTATCTGCTTGGTGCAATTCCCGATTGCAGGCAGTGCAAATTATACTTCAAATGAAATCAAATTCTCCAGCTTGAAATGTCTGCCACCCAATCGGAGAGAGGTTGGAATGGTTTCTATGCAACTAATTTTCCATGACCTTGAGCCATGCCTCAACCAGTGGCAAGAGGCAGGAGCTCACCATGGGCTTTGCTTTTATTGAGTTTTGTCTGCACTTCCTAAATATAGCTTGGGTCCAGTGCTTGAAACTTGGCCAAGTTTAATGCAGCTGCACTGGAGTTTAAATTTATCAATTTGACTTCATCATGGATCAAACCATGGACCGGATGAGGATAAAAATTGAAGAAAAAAACGATACAAGTTTTTTTCATTACATTATTTCCTCTCTCCTTCAATTTGTGTTGAAGGAAAGAGAAAATTATGTCATGATCTTCATACTTTTACAGCCCCAACCTGTCATGTGGAACTAAAATGTGCTATTAAGGATATAAATATTTATTGTAGAACATAGTTTGCAATTCTATTTGTTCAGTGGGAGGTTATGCCTTAGGAATATGGGTGTGGAATGCCGAAGCAAACATACACACTGTCAGATGTCATTTATCGTCCTTATGGGGAATTAATAAATATATCTGGCAGAGTGTTGGATAGTCAGGGGTCGTTTCCTGGTCTGGGAGACCCAATTGTACCATTGGCTACAAGATTAAGAAATTGGGAGGGTCGGTTTGGACTTTCTTCATAGACCACTGTGGTCAGTTACTCAGCGCCATGATGTTATTGATGAGGCTGGGAATGCGGAAATCTGGCTCCACAGAGGAGGTTTGTTTTTTTTATCCTCTGCCAGCCCAGAATGGCATTGCCAAGGCGAGAGAGGCAGCGACGGAGTGGTAGTGCAGGAAATAACTTTGTTTTTCTCTGTAGAGGAAGACAAAAAGAGGCCCCGAGATGGTTTTAATGTAATGAAAGCATCCTCAAATTGTGATGAGGCCCAGAGAGCCTCAAATTCTTCTACTTCTGACCAATGAACAACTTCACTTCAGTGGAGTTCTCCATCGAGGACGTGTTTCTCACTACCTGATCACGTATTGGGTTGGGTATTTATATAGATGTCAAGGAATGCTGCAGTATGCATTGAACACATGCCTAGTAGCATTGATAGTCGGGAGGTATAGGTGATGCCATGATCAGGTGTTAGCATAGTGGGGATGGAGATTAAGATGGTGAAACAGTGATATAATGTAAGGCAAAGAATGGAGAGGAGGGGAAAATGGTGTGGTGAGGTTTGTGCAGGAGGCCCAAGCTGGAAGAGGTGGGATTAAGAGATGGGTGTTGGGTGTGATGCTGACCGTCAGGGATTGGGTGGCAGTGGGAGAGCATCGGTGACAGTTGGTGTTCCCAGAGAAGATCTGCTTGACATGCTTGTGACCAGACATTGTATTTTGTTACATTTCAAAAAGGCAAGGGAAAGTGGTGGAATTGTCAGTACCATGGAAAGATAATGTGGAAGAGTTGTGTGATAAGAAGATGGAGAGGTACAGTGATATGGTGGCTGAGTACAGGGAAAAAGGATGACGTTAAGTGCATGCTGTTTCAAGTGGGGGGAGAGGGTGTATTAGTAAATCCTTTCCTTCCTCTCTGTTTGAACTCGGGGTTTGTGGGATGAGGGTGGTTGGGGAAGGTGAAGGGGGTGAGCAGGAAGGTGTGTGAGTAAGTAGCATACTAGTTGTAGTAAGAAGATTAGTGTGGATTTGAAGATATATTGAAATAGTTTGAGTGCTGTATTAGAAAATAATGTGAGGTGTGGTGGTTGGTTGGTTTGTGTGTGAGTTGAGAGTGTCTGTGTGCTCCCGTGGGGAGCATAGTTCATGAAATTGAGGTGTTGATTTATGTTGTAGGATGAAGAGGTTTTCCAATCATTGGATAGTGTATCATCTGAGGTGTGCCACAGGATAGAGATGCTCGAGTCTCAGGCCGAGGCTCAGATGTCTGCTCTATCTTGTTTGTTTCAAAATTAATGGACTATTTATTGGTGCAATTATTGTTGGAATGTGTCTTTTTGATTTGCTTCTTTGTATAATCCATCCCAACTGCCTTAACCAATTGTTGAACAAATAGACATATCAGAGTACTCACCAAAGCAAGAGTTTTCTTCAGAAAGGATATATCCCTGTGGGAAAGAACTTCACACAATAGACGTCTCAACTGGCATTATGCTCAATGTGATGTAATCAAGGAAGATGATGAGAAGCTTGAAAGACTGAAGATGTACTTCCCGGTTTGACAGGCCTGAACCTCGGTTCCGTTTACATCAGTTTACATCAAGGACTCCATTTCCCACTGCCCATGTACTACCCTTCCACTTCCTAAACCACAAGAGTAACTTAATGGTTGAGGTTTCCCCTCCACAACCACCTCCTGTTTGTCTGTGTGCTGTATTGTCATCCCACCAGGGATGACTCTATTTACATCAACCTTTCTGTCAATATGGACCATCTTATAACCACCCTTTCCCACTCTCACTTCCTCATATGTAGTTGGATGTTGGCTCATATGTGCTTCCTTGCAGTTCATCAAAGCTAAGGTTTCTGGACTAGATCCATCATGTCTCTCTGTTATCATTTCAACTCTTTGTTGTTAGTTGTGTTTTCATCCAATTATCCGTGTTTTGCCATACTTTGTTGTGAATTATCAAATTTGTTTCGTTGTGAGTGTCTGGCCTCCCACCCCCCCCCCCCTACTCCCCCCAAGGCCTCAGCTCATCACAGTGCCCTTTCTTTCACTGCTCTGATACAAATGACTTTTGGCATGAAAAGGTTGATAGCAGCAGAGTACGTGTCCTCAGCAACTGGCAGAGTGCACAATAAACACTGCCCTTCAGCTTCTAAGCAGTGGAAAAAGCAATGCTTCCAAGATGTAAACAACAGGTGGTGTAAGAGCAAGGTAATCCATCCCACCTTCATCACCAATATGTTGTATAGTAATGGGCAGCAACAGCAGGCAGTTCAGGTCAACAGTTTAATGGCATCTATTCTCAAACCCTTCTCCACATCAGTGATGTAGGACTCAAGTCCATTTTTTGGGGGGACTCACACTCGTACTTGACTCTTCAGGACTCGGACTCAGAATGCCAAGGACTCAAACTCTTCCCAATTGCAGCTTGAATTCCAGCAAAATTTAGGGTACAGTAAAACTTTTACTGTAAAGTAGAAATAAAATAACGCTCATTTGGACCATCCTTTTCATGTGGTACTCTAACCTTTTAACACGATACATCATAATACATTAGCAAAAGAGACATGAAAATATCTTCCAATACATTTTCTAAAGAACAAGGGATGCCATTTATTGTATCAGGAATAAAAGGCCCAAGGATGTCGGCCGGGTCAAAGAGGTCATGCAATCGATCATACATGTGAGCGGAGAGTTATTTTGTGAGGGGTTATGTGCTGAACATTTACACAGAAAAACTGACAGGTGTGTAACATGAATTTATATTCCGCTGGTTCAATTTCTCGACGTTATACATAATTTTGTTACGTGAAAGAGGGGGAGGGATCCATACTTGGAATGTGGTAAGTGTAACATGGTCCGTGTGTTTTATGTCGGTTAGATTGCAATGTAACAGGGATCTATCAGAGTAAATCATTTGTTACACATGACACTAAGGCAGCATATGTAATTTATAGACAGGGTAGACATTAATTATGTGGAGGAAAAACCTCTTGTTTGTGGGTGGGGCTAGGTATGGACTTCCCATTGCAGAGGACAAAAGGGGACCACGTGGCCAAGTTGAAGGCCTACCCATCGCTGGCCCTGCTCATTACTGGTTCTCGTTGCTCTCCTGGTTTCTAAAGTGGATACCATTGAGTTCTGCACCCATGCTGTGCATCGGAGAAAAGGGAAGTCCTGCCTGCATTATTGTGTTGTAAAAGTGAGTTGTGTGGTGCCCAGTGGGTTAGGATTTGAACTTTTATTTCTCCTTTTTGTGTATAAGTTTGTGTATCTCATTCTCCTATTAGTGTCTCCTTGGCTCGCTTGATTTGTTCCGTTATTATAGCATCTTGTTGACCGTCTTCCCTGTATTTTGCTTTATAAAAATAAATCCTCCTTTAAAAGAAAAGGAAGCGTGTTTCAGCCATTTGCTTTCGTGTGTGATTGCCTTCGTTTCGGCTCATTTGGACGACCTTGGGGAATGGTAAAGTAATATTGAATGCAGTGCATATTAAAAGACCACTTGGACCATCTTTTTGGCCGTAACGTCCTGGCTCTGATGAATTCCATGTTCACGGAAACTCAGATGTGACAATATCTTCTTTATTCCACGTTAGATATGGGGTTCGTTTTGCAGGGCCAAGTTGTTAGGGTAAGGGTTAGGTTAGGGTTAAGAATTTATGTGCATACCAAATAAACATTACTTTATAAATCAGGGTTAGGGTTATAGTAAAAGACAGGACTGATAAAATTTTATATTAAGTTTTGAAATTAAATAGTAATTAAAATTCAATGACATCAATGGAAACTTTTATTTTTGTTTGGGTTAGAGTTAGGGTTACATCATTCCACATGTGGTTTTTAAAACAAATCGCATCACAGTTAAGTGTGAAGGGGATTGATATGAGTACAGAAAGTGGTCGGATCTTCCTATTCGACAAAAATAAACAAATTGGAGCATAAATAAGGAGAAAAATTAAAGATTTTAAACATGATTTACAGATTAAATAAGTTATCGAAATATGGTCAGAATCGGTTTCCTCGACAGAAAGTAACCCAGAAATGTCTTTTAAAATAAAAATTAATCTTTAAAAACAATATTTTCCAAATTTGTTCCTGGCAATCCAGAGTTGCTCATCTCTGTGCGAAGTTTAATGCATTTTTTTTGACGTCATACTTCGAAGTCAAACATCTTTATTTAAACTTACAGAGATGAAAGTTAACATGTAAGATCACATTTATCTCCTCTTGACAAAGATATAATAATTTGTCCCTTTCATGTTTCATCTGAGGATGTTTTTATTATTTTATTTTAAAGGGGTGCGTAATATTAGACAACTTGCCTAAATGTTTGCAATGTTTTTTTTAAAGCCCTTGGAAGCACTGAAATGTCTTTTTTGCTCGCCTGTTCGAAGAACAGAGAGCTATAGCGATACCCCCAGCATGAGCGTGAGCGTGAAAATGTTAAAGTTTTTGGTGCAAGTTATTTCCTTTATAATGTTTTTATCAACCACACTATATTTTACTGATTACAATATACAAATACATATATTGCTTTAAAATTATTTGGATCAGACTTCACTGCAATGATTTATAAAAAATATTATTAGACTCGTCTTTTAAAAACGATAAATGTATAAACAGGTGAGCATTGGGTGGCTTTGACACCAACCCTCCGGTTTTATTTGCTCTTACGGTTAATATACAAGCCTCTCATCTCTCCTATTTCCAAAAATGTAACATTTGTTGATGATAAAGCACTTCAAATAACGTTGATTTTTTTTTTTTGATACAATACAACCTAATTTCTCTTTTATTCCTCATTCAACTTTCATTTTTAATTCAACATTTTAACCTCGAGACATGTTGTTGACATGTGTGTTTAATTTATATATGTCAAAATCATCTGTGGCAAGATGTTTGATTAAATTAATTCATTGTTTTTTAACAAGGCCTTGTCAATATAACTATATCAAGACGTTGGGAATTGAACTCTTATTATTATATATTTTTGTCGTTATTTATTATTGTGTAGGTTTTTGAGCGAACCACTGCAAGAGGTCCACAATATGAAATAAAATCTTGACGCAAGTAGCAAGCTACACTGTTAGTCGGTTTTGATATTTTACTGTCTTCATTTACATAATACATAAGCACAAATAAATTCGCTATTTTTTGACACTTTCCAATACATGTTCAGCAAAGGACTCGGACTCGTGACTGCTGGACTCGGACTCAGACTCTGCTCTACACATCACACACACTTCACTAATGGTTCAGCATCATAATTTCTGGTTCATCGTGCATTCATTAGTATTCAAGTAACTCCCAATACCACAGCAGAACAATGTCATGGTCATCACCACCTTCCAACTGACTGCAAAGGACTAGAGCTGAACAATGAATATGAAGAAGACCAAAACAATGGTGGTGAATAAAACAAAATTCAAAATTAACACGAAGATCAACAATGTGAAGTAATTGACCAAGTGTATTCCTGATACATCAGAAGCACAAATGCTTATAACTAATTATGGAGCTAAAGTGGAACAATGAATCTCAGAGCAAGCAGAGCTTTTGCTTGCTTTAAGACCACATGGAACGTGAAATCTGCATTCCTGAGGGTGAAAGGATCCCTTTTTGGTTCTAGAAGGTCTTCAGCAAACAGCTGGATCAGAAACTTTAGAGGTTTGAGATAATCCTGTGTTGCATGCATACTTGGCATCAGCAGATCAGACAGATTTTACAACGATGACATTTGTACATTGAGAGTGTTCACAACATAATATGCAAAAGACAACTGCAATCGTTTTGGCATGTAATCGAATGTCTCCCACAGCACGACTACCAGTTTTCATGAACTGTATGGTACATTGTATAAGGACGAGTAGTAGATCTGGCAAACGCTGAAGAGACACCACTCTTGGGTCAACAGCATTGTGTGTACCATGAAGCAACTCAATCAGTCATGGGTAGAATGCAGTGGAAGATAATCATCTCATCGGCTCTACTCAATCTAAGTGTTGCGAACGGGGAGATATGATTATGATAAGAAATAGTCGTGCAGAATGAGAATGAGGAAAGAGGCTGTAAAAGATGATTTAGAATCTTGTCCTTATGTGTTGGAGAAGAATGAGTGCAATTGTGTCCATTTGGAAAAACAAATGGAAGAAATAAATTACGATGCAAAGATTGTTAATTTTGCGTGAGGTAACACATTTAATGAATTGGAAACCACAAGTAAAGTAGTTTTGAAAGAGGTATTTAGAAGGTTTACTTATATCGACAGTGGCTCATTGTGGGGAATAGTAAAATGCAGTTCACACTCTGGGAGTTTCCTTCAATGGGTGCACTTACAAAGTTCCTTGTGTTATTTCTACACTGTAGACTCTCAGAAAATAATGATCTTTAACACATTTTCAGAGAATTTTTGAAAAAAAACATAATTACAGTATAGTTATATAGTTTAATAAACAAAAACTAATTTCTGCCTGGGGCTGGTGTGAAAAAATCATGACTCAAACTCAAGGACCTCATTGCAAACGGTGACAGCCCACTGAGCTATTGAGTCTTCAGAATAACCTCAATAATTTCTCACATTAACACTGCAAGCTTTATAATGACCAGCGTCTTACGTGCCTGCTAGGCAGACCCAGTGTGTGTGTGTGTGTGTGTGTGTGTGTGTGTGTGTGTGTGTGTGTGTGTGTGTGTGTGTGTGTGTGTGTGTGTGTGTGTGTGTGTGTGTGTGTGTGTGTGTGTGTGTGTTGGAAATAAATCTGAAATCTCATCGATATAATCTAATCACTTGTGATGAAGGTTGTGTTCAAGTTTCATCGAAATTGTGTGTGTAGTTTCAAAGAAGAGAGGAAATACCTTTTGGGGTGGGGGGGGGTCAAACCACCCCCACCCCTTAAACCTCCTTAATGAGCACAAATTTTGATGCAGTCAATATACCTTCATTCGTTTTGAGATATGAAGCTTGTGGCCAAGTTTCATCCATATCTTGTGTTTGGTTCAAGCGATAATGATTGAAGTGTTTATGGACTGACAAACTCACTCACTGAAACTGCTCGATCGTATAAGGTCACCAGACGAAAGTCCAGGTGAGCTAAAAATGATGACAGCTGTTTGAAAAGTTGCACATCATTTTGGACCACCCTGAAAGTACAGTGCCTTCAGAAAGTATTCACACCCCTCGACTTTTGTCACACTTTGTTGTGTTACAGCCTGAATTTAAAATGGATTAAATTTAATTTTTTTGTCACTGATCTCCACAAAGTACCCCATAGTGACAAAGTGAAAACATATTTTGCTAAGTCCAAAGTCTTAACTTGTTTAATTGATTGTGTTGATGTCCTGTAGATATTCCTGAGATTCCACAGGAAGGACAGTTTCATCAGCATATCAAATATGTTGATCACTTCACCACACACTTTGAGACCTTAACTTGATTTCATATAGCACAAAATTATTTCTGCATGATATTTTTTTTCGTGCAGAAATAATTTTGTGAAATAATCAGAAATAATAAACAAAATTATTTCTGCACGATATTATTTCTGCACGATATGTTGGGAATTTTTTCCCAACCAAAAGGTGAGATGTAGTCAACTAATCGATGCTGAAACCAAATGAATTCAGCAGAAACTATGTCTGTGAACTGAGCAGTTATCCTGATGTGGACTGAGGTAAGATGTTATGAAAGGGAAGAAAAAAAGAAAAGCTCGTTAATTTTCCTTGGCAAGTGTGTAGTAGAAACAACAGCAGCTGTATGGTGGTTATGACTCAAGAAAT
The DNA here is from genome assembly GCF_056783735.1 of Eptatretus burgeri. Taxonomy (NCBI): domain Eukaryota; kingdom Metazoa; phylum Chordata; class Myxini; order Myxiniformes; family Myxinidae; genus Eptatretus; species Eptatretus burgeri. The sequence goes on along the minus strand of NC_140967.1, from coordinate 26,134,869 downwards.
GCCAAAGCAAACGACCAGCAATATAGTACGGAACTGTTTCGCTAATGGTGCACATGCTTGTCAATCAACACCCAAAGGAGGAGACATTTTGAATTCACGCTAATGTGTTACCCACAACCAAGCATCAAACATTTAAGTAGAAAAAGGAAATTGCTTTTTGAAACAGAGCCATGAACACCTCTGTAGCACAGTCATCATCCTGGTAAAAGGAAAAAAATAAGTGCAGCCACATTTCATAGAATAACATCCATATTATAAGTACTCTCAACCATGTTTGGCCTTCTCCTCAGTTACTTACTTTAAAGGGTACTTCTCTCCAATTATTTTCCCAAATTGCTTTCTAAAGAAAGCTTCACAGGTTCCCAAAGCCTGAGTGACTGAAGACGCCTAAAGAGTATGGAGGCCATTTGATGTGCAGTACATTAACATTTTGGATTTGGCTTACTCCGACAAGCAGTGATCTCAAAATTTTACTGTTACAATCATGAGTTTAAAAAAAACTTTCCTGAAACCGAGTGAAGAAACATCACTAGTTATAACATTGTGCTAATGTACGAGTGTAACTACTAGTATTTACTTTGTCTCCAAGTGATAATGCTCAGCAATAACGAACACAATCCGAATTTAACCATCTCTCAACTGATGAAACATCAAGCAAACACAAATGACAAGTTAAAACCTTGCATTCATTGTTATCCTTGCATTCAATATTGAGGGTGGGAATTGATGGGTCAGGGGTGAGAACAACTGGACCTCACAAGGTATTTCCTTGTCAACAGAGAGAGTTCATAGGACATGTTACCCCACACATTCTTGAGAAGAATGTACATGGGTGGCGTCTACGAGCAGCAAATTTGATTGGTTGAGATTATGTAAAATGTAATATTTTGTCCAAGTACTGCTTAATGAAAGGTTTTTGAACGCGCCAGGAAGGGGAATTCTATTTCGTAGTGTGCTAGTGCAGTGCAGGATATAATTCAACTGAAATAAAATAAAGATTTTTTTTGTAGTGCAGTATAATGCTGTCGGATAATACATACAGTGCAGTATAATACATACAGTGTAATACTGTCGGACCCTGCTATTCGAGGGAATTACATTCCTGGAAAATGCCATGAATCCGCGAATAGCGGAGCATTGTTTCAATGGAAAAAGGGGGGGATAGGTTCCCGGCGGTTAGTGATTGGGAACATCAAAAAATCCCATGAAAAACCATGAATATGCCTGCAAAAAACCGTGACTACACCCACGAAAACACAAAAAAAAAAATAAAAAACGTGAAAAAAATGCAAATTCACCCACGAAAAACCATAAAAACACCAGAAATATACGAAGCACAGAGCCCTGAAAAAAATAAAATAAAATAAAATATATATACACGCACGCACGCGCGCACACACACACACACACACACACACACACACACACACACACACACACACACACACACACACACACACACACACACACACACACACCAGTGGGGCATTCTTACACACTGCAAGAAACTACTCGGGTGCATCCTACATGCAGACATAATGAATATAAATTTTATAGATTTGATCATGTAGATTGTGAGAGAGCTTTTTTATTTGATGAAGTGTATTTGTGCTTGAAATCTGCAGCTATATAACTCAAGTAAATCAAGAATTAGTGATTAGAATGATCTCCTTATTTAAAAGTTGATAGCTGTAATTACTTCCACTACTGAGAGTGGACGGAGGTTATGTTTTCATCCCTGTTTATCTGTTTTGTGTTTGTTTGTTTTGTTTGTCTGTGAGCAGGATATCTCAAAACTTTTTGGATGGATTTGGATGAATTTTGGTGGACAAGTTGGGAATTTCAGAAGGACTAATTGATTTGATTTTCAGTGAAGATCTGAATCCGGATCCGGATGAGAATTTTTTTATTTTATTTTATTTTACAATGATTCCTCACCATTGAGAGATTATGCCAAAAATGATATACAGTGTATGAGTATATAAAAATGACACACAGTATACAAAAATGATATGCTGTTACGAATCTGGCAGCCATGAGCACACAACAGCCAGAGTCCTTATAGATCAGTTATATCGGTAAGTACGTGTTTCTAGTTAGGGTCCCGCCCCTAGTCTAATGGGAATTAATTGTACGTGCGCTGCAGAGTTATTTTATAGTTAGGATTTTTACATCACTTACAACAACGACAACAACGCCCATCTTCACTTTCACAACAACACTGCTCGTGGCATTCTTCGCGTGCTCGCCAGCGAATGAGCGCGTGCGTGGGCGGAGTTTAACATGGGCATGTCGTCCCTCTTTGGCCAATTGGTAAGGAGCAGGCGTCTCACCCGCCCCGTCTCCCATTCAATACCATCGCCATTACGCACGTGGTCGGAGGTGAGGAGGTAGGCGGAGCAACAAACATCTCCCATCGGGACTCCACCCAGAAGGGTGGGAGTTGCCCCGCCTACCGTGGGCCTGTCCAATGGAAGACGGCCAGGGAATCGCGCGGTGGGTCCGACCAATCAGGAGGCGAGTGGCCAGGAGAAGAAGCCTCTCCCTCCTGAAGAGGAAGAGTGTGGTTGGCGGGACCAGCGCGGAGACCGGGTGATCGTGGCGATGGCAGAGTGGTGGTCGACGAGAGTTCTGCATGGATCGACGGTGATTGCAGTCTACGGTCCCTTTGTGGTGGCTCACCGTGGTGGTGGTGACCGAACAGTGCGGCAGCCGAGCAACCAGGGACGAGGAGCGTTGGCTTCGGGTCGTGGGTTCGAGTCCCACCAGTGGTTTCGAAGTCAGTGTGGCTGCACGAAGTGGACAGGTACCATGGTCCGGCTTGACCGAGATAGACCCACGAGGTCCATCTCTTCCTGGGGTATTTGCGTGTGCATGTGTGTGTCCGTGGGTCCCGTCTGTTAAGTAGAGCTGTTTAAGTGTTTTCTTTTCATTGTACATTGCATTTTATTCGTGATAACTCTGCTCTGTGTTCCCCTCCCGATTATTCTTTATAAATAAACCCCCTTTGTTAAATGTTCCAGCTCGTTTCTGTTTTTCTTTCATTAGCTTGGCATGCTGTGTATTGAGAGATAGCGAGGGTAAATTGTTCATTTAGTCCGGCACGGCTTTGGTAACTCCGCTCGGTTACGCCGGATCCGAGTCGTTACCTGCCACTCGGATCGGAGAGAGTCGGCCAAGGGTGCAGTTCCCCGGTAGTTAGACCGTGGGTATTTAGGTATATTGAAATTAGGCAAATAACCCTACCCCACGTGGTCGAAGTATTGGCGACCATGGTCCTTTAAGTGACCCGTTGGCTCCAGAGTTATCCGGGGTGACAACCTATAAATTCCGGGTGTTCGGTGGAGCCGACTCGACTGCTCCCCGTAGCGGTCGTGCTCGCCACCGAGACCCGGCCCCATAACAATACAGTATATGAGTATATAAAAATGACATACAGTATACAAAAATGATATACAGTATATGAGTATATAAAAATGACATACAGTATACAAAAACGATATACAGTGAGTATATGAAAATGATGTACAGTATACAAAAATGATATACAGTATACGAGTATATAAAAATGACATGCAGTATACAAAAACGATATACAGTATATGAGTATATGAAAATGACATACAGTATACAAAAATGATATACAGTATACGAGTATATAAAAATGACATACAGTATACAAAAATGATATACAGTATACGAGTATATAAAATGACATACAGTATACAAAAACGATATACAGTATATGAGTATATAAAAATGACATACAGTATACAAAATGATATACAGTATATGAGTATATAAAAATGACATGCAGTATACAAAAACGATATACAGTATATGAGTATATGAAAATGATGTACAGTATACAAAATGATATACAGTATACGAGTATATGAAAATGACATACAGTATACAAAAACTATATACAGTATATGAGTATATAAAAATGACAGTATACAAAATGATATACAGTATATGAGTATATAAAAATGGCATACAGTATACAAAAACGATATACAGTATACGAGTATATGAAAATGATGTGCAGTATACAAAAATGATTGATATACGGTATACGAGTATATGAAAATGATATGCAGTACACAAAAATGATATACAATATACGAGTATATAAAAATGACATACAGTATACAAAAATAATATACAGTATACGAGTATATAAAAATGAGATACAGTATACAAAAATGATATACAGTATACGAGTATATAAAAATGACATACAGTATACAAAAACGATATACAGTATATGAGCATATATAAATGACATACAGTATCCAAAATGATATACAGTATATGAGTATATAAAAATGACATACAGTATACAAAAACGATATACAGTATATGAAAATGATGTGCCCGATACAAAATGATATACAGTATAGGAGTATATAAAAATGACATGCAGTATACAAAATGATATGCAGTATATGAGTATATAAAAATGACATACAGTATACAAAAACGATATACAGTATATGAAAATGATGTACAGTATACAAAATGATATACAGTATAGGAGTATATAAAAATGACATGCAGTATACAAAATGATATGCAGTATATGAGTTTATAAAAATGACATACAGTATACAAAAACGATATACAGTATACAAGTATATGAAAATGATGTGCAGTACACAAAAATGATACACAGTATACAAAATTATATACAGTATATGAGTACATAAAAATGACATACAGGATACAAAAACGATATACAGTATACGAGTATATGAAAATGATGTGCAGTATACAACAATGATATACGGTATACGAGTATATGAAAATGATATGCAGTATACAAAAATGATGTGCAGTATACAAAAATGATATATGGTATACGAGTATATGAAAATGATATGCAGTATACAAAAATGATATACAGTATATGAGTATGCAGTATACAAAAATGATATATGGTATACGAGTATATGAAAATGATGTGCAGTATACAACAATGATATACAGTATATGAGTATATGAAAATGATATGCAGTACACAAAAATGATATACAGTATACAAAAATGAGGTGGATACAGTATACATGGCAAAAATACAGTATACAAAAAAATTTTCTAACAAAAAGTATGCAGTATACGAGTGTATAAAAATGATATGATATACAGTATACGAGTGTATAAAATGATATGATTTACAGTATACAAAAATGATCTTCTTTCGGCTGCTCCCGTTAGGGGTCGCCACAGCGGATCATCCGTATGATCCGCATAGTGATTTGGCACATGTTTTACGCCGGATGCCCTTCCTGACGCAACCCTGGTCACCTCTTACGACACAGGGATATGGTACACCTATTTTAACCGGGGTATACACCGGCCCAGTATACTGTTACTCATTTCGCCGACCTCGGAAGGGTGACAGGCTGAGTCAACCCCCTGGTGTATTAATTCAGTGGCCCAACGGGGCTTGAACTCAGGACCTTTTGGATCCCAAGCCGCTGCCCTAACCACTGCGCCAACACACCAGGCTAAGTATACAAAAATGATATACAGTAAATAAAGTATTTCAAAAAAAAAGTTATGACAAAACTCAGTGGATGAGTTGGTTAGGTGACAACAACAAGCCGACTCCCTCGACTGGAACTGGATAAGAAAAATAAGAACTTTACTTTAACTGCCTCAGAACGATCACACCGGTGCTTATATGGGCTCCGGCATGTGACATTGCCTTACCCGCTGATTGGTGTCCAGCTTTTGATGTCGAGCCATGGCGTCATCCAAGAGGGATAAAATGTGGAGCAGTCAGGGATCACATGAGCAAGAACCTTTTCTGCCCCGGTAAATGATGTCAATCCTCTGACTTTCTCAAGGACTAAGCAAGTGGAGAGCATAGTCACACGGTGTGGGCTTGCATGGATAGTACCAGTCAACCAAATCCTGGTGACGATGGTGGTACTTTTCAGACATATCTGTCTGTCTTTGTCTTTGTCATAACTGTCTGGAGCAGAGAGGAAAAGTCGACATTTATGCAAGGCATGCAAAGCCAGTCTCAGGTTATGAAGAAGCTTATCCAAAGTGTTACTGCCACAATAGAGGTCATCAGTGATGGTGAGCTTGGCGACGGTCCCTTTTTCGAGATCTCTCAGGATGCGGAACATGAGTTCTTTGAGTGCAGTTTCTGACCCAGGCACGCCAATAGCGGATGTGGTATATACACATATTCCACGGAAAGCAGTATTTCATGTCATGATAGGATAACATAATTTGGTAGAAGATACTCGTGAGGTCAGTGGCAATGAGATACTTCCACCGAGCATTTTTGTGGAGGGCGGAACCGACGTTTGGCATCAGCAGGATTGGGGTTTACTGTACCGGCCTATGTCAGCACAGGCCATGACTGGGTGAAAACCACCAATGGGCTTTTTGATCAGGAATGAGGGATTCAGGTATTCATTGGTTATGCCCATGTCTCTCAGGTGGGCAAAGACACCAAAGTTTTCCAGATCATCAAACTTGTGTTGCAGTTTGCCTCTCTTATCATGCGTGTACCGTGGTAGACTGCCTTCGCGTTCTGGTGATCCATGTTAACAACAGCCACAAAGGGGCCAGCAGCACTGTTGTAGCCTTGGGACACTGGGTCAATCACGTTCATCATAGTCTTCAAGGAGGCACAAAACCTCAATTGCATGTCAGGAGTGAACGTATTGTCATAGTCGAGGGAGACAGTTGTGGAGTGTCCTAAGGGAGGAGTGGTGTGTCTTTGAACTTTGTAGACATGGTCAAATTTGAAGAAAAAAAAACATGAACAAGGGAAGCATTTCATGTTAATGTTGGGCACTCATTCTTTCTGGACATACTTTGGTATGCTGAATCCGATTCAAGTGTTTGCTGGACTGGATTTTGAGGTTTTAACCCTTTTATGGCCGACTCAAAATACCAGCCGTTTTTCAGCACATTCACTTAACTCGTGCACTGGAGTTTTTGGTATTGACAATAAAAATCTACCACAAAACAACATTTAGTCGTGATAATTGTATATTCTGTACAGTATTGGCTATAAATACGTGGTGAAATGTCAATTAGGAGCTAAAACATTGAGCGATTTTACATACAGTATGTACTGAAATTCTGGCGATTTGACAGTCGGGTTGCAATGCAACCAAACTACGTCATGTTTTGTGAAATTGCTTGCCTATATGAATTAGTCAAAAGTGTGTATGATGTTTAAAGATTCCATCTTGCTGCAGAGAGTAACCAGTGATGGGTGCCCATCTGCACTTCGGGCACAGGCAGCTAGCTGAGCTGGCATTCACAGCAATCCGAGAGTCTCAAAACCCAAAGTGCAGCTGGACTACTTTCACTGAAAACATTAGCACCACCGACCCAGAAAAGACTACTGCAGGATACTTGCCAATTATCTAGGCCCCTGCACATGAACTTGATTCTACCATACTTTCGGGTGAATTCTACCATACTTCTTCCTTTATGATCATGTAAATAATGCAAGGTGGGGTGCAGTCTACCTGTCCGAGATGAATAGGCTGCTTACAGAAATTCGTCTGGAGTTCAAGAGGCAACTTTGTTGTCAAGAAGTCTGGTCGTCACTTCAATCAGGTAGACCCAGACCAGAGCAATGAGTGGCTGAATGCACCAGGAAAGAGGAGCAGGGGGTTGGTTGGCATCACCAGACTTGGATCAGCACTGAGCAAATGCACACTCGTGGTATCTACGTACAATAATAGCTTCTCAGACCAAGGGGATTCTGATGATGAGTGATGAAGAGGATGACCACTCATACAATAAGCGTACCAGAGGAACGATGGCCAAATATACTGCAGATGAAGACAATGTGGTAAAGGCATTTCAGCAGCGCAATGTGATCGCCAGAGAAGCTTCCGCATCCACACTGGAAAATATTGTCAACAAGGGTCTGGCTACCTATGACATTCAAAAATCATTGCTTGGTGCTTGTCAGTTGGGCCAAATGCAGCTCGAAAGCTTTGTTAAAGAACGTCAATGTAAATCACAGGAGGCTGAAGAGTGTTTCGACTTCGAAGCACACATACATAGAAGAATAAGGCTCCAACATTTGCCTCATTGTCTTCGGGTCCTGAATTGGAGCCCCTGTCAGGCCACTGAAATAACACTGGGTGGGTTGACTCAGCCTGTCATCCTTCCGAGGTTGGCGAAATGAGTCCCAGCTTACTGAGTGAATAAGACATTAGAGTATCATGCGTCGGAGTGGCGACCCGTCCAGGACTGTACCCCTCAGCCAAATGAAACTGCCTCGGCAGCCCTATGTACATCATGGTGTGAAAGGAATTGTTATTGTTGTTGTTTGCCTCGTTCTACATCATAGTAAACCAAACTAAAGGCAAGCAGAACTCTATTAAAATGGACAGAAATATCTTACAAACATTAATAACTGCTTACAGAGCAGGGCACATAGTCCACTGAGACAAAATCTTCCAGAAAAAAACTGATGCCAGTGTCACTGTCGCTCGCAAAAACCGATGGAAGCCCACACACAGCAAATAACTCACTGCTCGCCAAAGTGATAACCGCTGATGTCACTACCCTGCCAACTGTAGCTTTACGTTGGATAACCTGCTTTTGGTCATTGATGGCCAAACATTGGTGATGGCTCTGGGAAAACCAACAGACAAAATGACATTTGGTGAATATTTAGAAACATTTGCCAAAACGGTATACACCATGGGAGAAGCCGATCACAGGATTGATTGAGCATTTGATAGATATTGGAAAGACTCCATCAAAGCGGGTACAAGAGTGAAACGCAAACACAGCATACAACCTGTGAGACGTCGTGTAGAAAGTCACACAGTACCGCTACCAGCAAAATGGTCAAACTTTATGACCCTGGAAAAAAAACAAAGAACATCTTGCTTTGTTTCTATATGATCACCTTGTTTGATACAACCCGACAAACAAAATTGTTGTGGTTTCTGGAGGATTTACGAAACCTAAAATGGTGATGACTTCAGACCCAGAGCTTGATGTCACAGCACTTGAAGCAGATCATGAGGAGGCTGATACCCGTATTGTACTCCACTGCCTTCTTGTCAATGTGGACTCGACAGTCGTGTCAATGTGCGACTGATGGACTCGTGCTATTGCTGACCTGTGATGGCAAATTGCCACGTTCATATTTGTGAATGAAATCTGACACTGCTAAGACCCCCAAGTTTATTCCAGTGCACGATGTTCGAAAAAAAAAAAAAACTTGATAGCCCCTCAAGTTGACGCAATACTTTTCTTTCATTCCTTAACGGGGTATGATGGTGTGTCTCAATTCTTTGGTCACAGCAGGTCAACTGCTTGGCCAGTGTTCAAGGAACACCATGACCTTTTGGACAGTGTAGGTCGAGGCAAAGGTGAATTTACCGATGATGTTGTCAAATAATCTGAGGTTTTAACTGCAAAGTGTTATGGAGTACCAGATGTAGACAGTTGCGACAAGGCACGAGTCAAGTCTCTCTATCGAGTGCAACCTGTGGGTGCTGGTTGCATGATTGGTTGGGACGCGGCTATGCCGCTGATGCAGTGTCCCCCTTACCAGTACACTGGTACTCATTTTGCTGACCTCGGAAGGATGACAGGCTGAGTCAACCTCCTGGTGTATTTTAATTCAGCGGCCAACAGGGCTTGAACTCAGGACCCGAGGATCCCAAGCCGCCACCCGAACCACTAAGCCAACACCAGGCTTACGAGTCAAGTTATTCTGCATCGAGCGGTCTCAAGAAACTCGACCTCCAACATCTAATGCAGCATGATTCCACATTGTGCATGTGCACCATCCATGTCAAGTGTGCAATCAAGTGTCTGGAACCAATCACACTCTCTCCATCCATGTCTCCCCCGCATGTTACATCCATAGGCTGGATCTACGAAGATGAAAAGCTGGTGCCATGCTTACTCTCCCTCGCTCCAAATCGTAAAGCATGTGCGGAGATCGTGTGTGTGTGTGTGTGTGTATGCGTGCGTGCGTGCGTGCGTGTGTGCGTGTGGTTTTTGGCCCTATCTCTCAATGGTGAAGAATCACTTCAAAAATTCTAGTTGTTGGCACTGGATCCGGATCTGGATCCAGATCTTCACCAAAATCTAATCAGTTCATCCTTGTCAAACACCCAACCTGCCCACAACATTTCATTCGGATCTGTCCACAACTTTTTGAGATATCCTACACACAAACAAACAGACAAGCAGTCATAGACTGGTACTTACGAAATCGTCAACTTGACCTCTGACCTTGTCTAATAAAAGCTGTCTCTCGAGAAGGTAGCGACGCAAACCAGAAGTCTCTCCGATGATTCTGTACCAAACCATCAAAAATCGAATGTTTGACCTCACTGTGACCTTGACCTTTGACCGATTTTGACCAAAATCTAATGAGCACTAGCTATCACCCTCCTGAATCACGTGATGTAATTTGACATTGTAGCTTCTTCCGTTCTCGAGTTATAACTTTTTTTTGGATGTTTGACCTCACCGTGACCTTGACCTTTGACCGATTTTGACCAAAATCTAATCAGCGCTAGCCATCACCCTCCTGAATCACGTGATGTAATTTGACAATGGTAGCTTATTCTGTTCTCGAGTTATCATGCCTACAAACACACACACACAAACACACAAACAGGCACACACAAATAAACACACAAACACACACACACACAAACAAACACACAAACACACACACACACACACACACACACACACACACACACAAAAACAAACACACACACACACACACAAAAACAACCACACACACACAAACAAACAGACACACACAAACCAACACACAAACAGACACACACAAACAAACACACAAACAGACACACACAAACAAACACACAAACAGACACACACATGTACACACACACGTACACACACACACACACACACACACACACACACACACACACACACACACACACACACACACACAAACAGATGACGGAAGTCATCAATATACAGTAGACTAGGCGTAAGTCGGCAGCGTGTAACTCGTCTCTTCGCCTAAGTCGGCAGCGTCAAAAAGTCCCGAATTTATCTCATATTAAGTCCCTATGAATAAAGGGTCATCCCTCTGTAAGTCGTCATCTCTAAGTCGTCACTTCGTCTAAGTCGTCAGATGTTGTCCGTTCCCACGTAATGGAAACTCAAGTAAATTACCACTCCTTACTCGTCACACAGAACTGCTGCCTCGTGAGAATCCCGATTTCATGGAATTGTGATGCTCGCTCATTGGTTTACACCGCCAGTGATAGCCTATTTATAACTGTGTACACACGTTGATCGCACTGCAGGCAGGACAATGGCGACTAAGTGTAAGCTTACAACTAAAACCTACCAAGAAAAAATACAACATTATCCAGTTTTGCGAGGCAAACCCACTGATGAAGAAAACAGCCATAGCTGAGAAGTTGGACATCAAACGGCAGACATTGAACGATATCTTGAAGAATAAGGGCACGATGTTTGGACAAGTGGAGAAGATCGCGAGGCCGGAGGTAAGTGTGAAATGTGTGTCCTTTGAAGATGTCGATGACGCGCTCATCATCTGGTTTCGGCAAATGTCGGCTCAGCCAAATATTCGGTTGGACGGTGAAATGTTGCTGCTGAAGGCATGTAAATTCGCTGCGGACCTTGGGCATGATGATGCCGAGACCTTGCCGATGCACTGGATAGACAGATTCAAAGTGAGGTGGGGAATCGGTAAGGTCAAGAAGTGCGGCGAATCAGGCAGCGTGGATTCGGCAGTGGTGCACGACTGGAAGGATGGCAAATTGAAAGACATCTTGGAAAGGTATCAGCCTCGGGATGTGTACAATGCCGATGAGACTGGGCTTTTCTGGCAGATGCTGCCAGAAAAGTCTTTGGGGTTCGTTGGTCAATCCCATCATGGTGATAAGCAGGTGAAGTTGTTGTCTTACAGTTGTTCATTATCTTTACTTTTGATAAATTGATTCATGAATTCCATCTTTGCTTGATCACTTTCCAACTCACCAATGAACCCCCACCTATGTCCCGAGGATTGTGTTTTCCTTTTGGTACAATAGCCGGCTCTCACACATACGTGTCCAGGCCACGCGCGACTTCATCCTTCACCCCACAGTCATCATGAATGTTCGCATACGCGTAAGTCGTCACATTTCTAAGTCGTCACTTTTTTCTCGGTCCCGATGGTGACGACTTACGCCTAGTCTACTACTTACAAAATCTAACAAATTCAACTGGCCAATATACATGAAAGATCTTCGATTTTGCAAATAACAAACAGACAGAGAGGGTGAAAACTTCTGAATCTTGGCTTCTGAGAGATCTTCTGAATCTTGGCTCCTCCTTCACCTTCGGTGGTGGAAGTAAATATGGCCGCTATTTTGAGTCGGCCATTAAAAGGGTAAAAACTCAGAATCGAATGTGGCAAACACTTTAATCAAACTCAGCATATCCTAAAATACAAAGTGTGCCTGAATGACAATCATTCACATGAAATGATTCCAACCACCTTTTTCAGCCCTTTTTTTTCAAAATTTGTCCTTGACGATAGGCCTATAAGGTCTTGGTGGAAGCATCTGGGTAATCCTTCCGACTTGGGTAGGAACACTGGGTGGATCTGGCAAAACTGCTCCGGTCGTTTGAGTGCCTGGGGTTCATTGGTTAAATTGGAGATCTGAAACTTCACACTGATGCTATGGATGATACCAGGAGGGAGCAAGAGTTAAATTACAGGGGTTACAGTGATCTTGCAACAGTGGCATCTGTGTGAGGTTTGAGTGCAAACATTGTCAACACTTGAAATGTCATTTGGAAGCTCCACTTCAATCAACTCTGGTTCCTCATCAAGGAGTTCGTCGAGGGTTACAATGTTGATGGCGTCGTCACCCTCAGCCGTGTCGTCCTCGTTGTCCGAGTCGGCCTCAGGCGGTTCGACAACATCGTCGAGGTCAAGCAACAGATCCACATGGCCGCCATATTGGGTGAAAGCCTTCACGAAGTTGGACCCGTTGTCGGTGGTTGTCCTGACCACCTTGTCCTGAATGTTGACGCGCTCGTAGACCAGGACCATGGCCTCCCTTATGACATCATAAGTGTGGCGACCAATCATACGGGTACAGGTGAGGACAGCATGCTTCCTGGCCCTGGTGGTTGGGTCAATCCAGTGAGCTGTCATACCGAGGAAAGATCTAAAACAAAGAAACAGACATAAGAATACAATTTATTTTCTTAAAAAGATAACAAGTTTTTAAATTGTCATAAAATTGCGTATTCTACTATCTACATTATTGAATAGATGATATACACAGACTATTGAATATTGATGTTTCTTTTTATAATAATTTGCGTAAATTAAACTAAAATAAAATATAATAATCAGTGTGTTAATCAATAATCACTTAATCAGTGATTACTGATTAAGTGATTATCGATTAATACATTGATTATTAAGTTTTATTTTGAACATTTTAAAATAAAAGTTAAGCTTAATTTACGCAAATTATTATAAAAAGAAACATTAATGTACGACAGTCTGCATTATTGAATTGTGATTAGTACTGATTAATGATTAAGTGATTATTAAGTTTTATTTTAAACATTTTGAAATTAAACTGAGGTTCAAGTTAAGCCAATTTTTATTACAAAAAACAGTAATATTCACTTTTTTGCATAATTATTTATTTTACCAACTACATTAAAACTTTTAAAGTCGTTAGTACAATAAATATTTATAAATACATTTATGATAATTACCTATTGTGAGCAGTCCAACAGTCGGCAGTGGTCGCCAAGTAGGTCAGCCCATCAAATGTGTTGATGAGGGCCTCCTCGACTGCCCGTTGTTTGTCATCAATGCGCCTGCCCAGGGTGCGGCGGGACAAGCTGATCTTTGTTGGGTTGAGGGTCCTCACCAGGTCAACAAACTCCTCGGACTCAACCACGTGGAGTGGGAGTATGTTGCTGATGAAAAGGCGGACTATCTTCTCGTCAACAGTGGACTGGCGTACGGCAGTGCCAGTGCTGGCTGAGCCCAGGGCCTCGCCGATGGTGGGCTGCCGGAGCCGGACCTTCTTGGCGGGCAGCTCGGGGGTGGCGGAGCCAGAGCTGCGCACGCTGCTGTTGCCGGAGGTGTGGTGGCGGCGCTTTCCACGGCCAGAGCCAGCCTTGATCTCCTCCTCAAACTGGATAGCTACGGATGGGTGGATCCTCTTGATGTGGGACTTCAAATTATTAAGGCTGGTGACATGGCCTCGAACAATTTTCTTAGTTGGGCGGCATTTTTGGCACTCAAAATAGAGTACCTTTTCGTTGTTCTTATCCTGACGGATGAGCTTGAAGTAGTTCTCCAGGTGGGGCCAGGGGTTTTGGAAAGGCTTCTGGTCCTGGCTGGCGGCGGCCTGGCTGCCAGATTGCTTTGAAGTTTCCACCACAGACATAGAGTCAGATTGGGACTCAGAAGTTCCTGAGACAGAGGCTATCTCAATGTCGAGAACTTCTTCTTGGTGTTCCATGGTTGTAGACTGTAGTCTTGTAAGTTGCAAAGAATGCTTGGTAACTGGTAAGCAAGAACTGAACGCTGTCAAGTTGACGATGATATTGAAGAACCTGAAAAAAAGTGAAACGATAAAAATGTTATCGGACAAAAAGATTAACGGACATTATCGGACTAAAAAAATCGAGTTTTCGGAAGTTAACTTGTCCGATTACGATAAATGGAAGTTAACTTCCGATAATAGTCCGATTAAAAAAGTTACCTTCGATAATTATCTGTTATCGGATTATCGCTTTTGTGCCCAACACTGCCGCTTAGGTATGAGATGTGTGGTAGCCATACTGATGGAGGGCAGTTGTGAATCCCATTGTGGAATGTAAGATGATATTTATGGTACAGCTGCGGAATGAGCTGGTTAGCTGCTCACCTTCTTGGGAGGGCTTGGAGTCGTTTCCATTCTGAAGATGGCTCTCGTAACAGTGATATTTCACAGATAGTCGTCCCCGAGGTGAAGAGTGTATGAGAGTGTTTCCGGATGCTGTCTCCACACCATGAGGGTTAAAGATAATCTTCAGAATGCACACCATGGCCAAGCACCAGTCTTACCAATGTGGGAACAATTTTTATTTAGAGCATGAACATTCAAGCCAAATCAGGGAAACCTGCCAAAAACCCACCCAACCACCTCATGCCGAAGCCGACACCAAGGTATAAAACACACACTGGTGATAATGTTGAATGACAGGTCTAAACCCATATATTTGAGATCAAGGATTTCATCTCCATCTATAATTACAGCAATCTCTGTGTGTCTGTCTGTCTGTCTGTCTGTCTGTCTGTGACCGCTGTTTCTCGACAACCACTGGTCCGATCTAATTGAAACTTGCCAGCTATATTGCTGGGGACCCGAGTATGTGCATGCACGTACGGGCACACGTCCATGCACGTATGGGCACGCAAGAGCGAATGAATGGCCTGTGTGGTTGTTTCTGGCACACGGTTTGAA
>NC_140967.1:26024363-26106863 GCF_056783735.1 Eptatretus burgeri | reverse complement strand
GTTGGCGGGACTGTTCAAGTCCCGTGGACGTCACTATATATATATATATATATATATATATATATATATATATATATATATATATATATATATATATATATATATATATATATATATATATATATATACATATGTTATGAAAAGGGCCATGGATGTGCACACATTTCTCACCTGAGACATGAAATGGTAGAAGCACTGCACGAAAATCTGCCACAGATCACAATTCCAGCAGGATGAGATCAAACCGTCCTGCTTGTCTGTGCAAACTATTCAGCAAACCAATTGTACCAAGCAAATTGGTGTGGGCTAACCGCCGACAAAAACAGATAGGAATCTGATTTACACGGTCTCTTGGCAAGTAGTTTCGCATGACCGGTGCTCCTATATAGTAAGCACATGGCGTGCAGATTTTGAGCTTACAGAATTACAGGAAATAATTCGCTTTTCCTGCTAACTTCTCCTGGACCCCAATGCTGAATAGTTTGAATACTGTATAGCTTTCCAGGGAACCTATTGTTTATTCAATACGAGCTTTTCAAAAAATAATAAAACGAGCTCTGGATATAGAGGTGCAGTATAAGAAATGGCAGTTGTATCCGAAGGGTTGTATATTCAACAGCAGCTGAAGGCAGAACAACTGGAACATGAGCTGTATATCTTTTATGGACTAGAACCTGAGCTGTATACAAAGCCAAGGTTCGTGGAAGTGCGACAATACTGAACAGATCAGGCTACAACAATAAAAGGAACAGTGGAGAGAAATGGAAAACAGCAACAGCAGAGTTGAAAGACAATAGAGAGAGACTTAAACAAATATGAGATGTGGGGAGGAATGAGGGTTATGGGAGGATGGATACAGAAGCAAGCTCAGGAAGGAAAAACTGGGAATTTGGAAGGGGAAGGAAAACAGGGGTGAAGATCATTGTTTTGGCCTGGGGGATCAATGAATCAAGAAATCAATCATTTTGGTTTATTGAAAGAACTTCAAATACTGGACAAGGCAGTCCGAAGACTCATATTTGTCCAATTTCAACAATACAACAAACTTACAAATATATATATATATATATATATATATATATATATATATATATATATATATATATATATATATATATATATATATATATATATGGCGCTTTTAGCTACTATGGTAAAAATTCAAATTTGCAATAGAAGTTTGCAGAACCTTCCAAATGGTGAGGTTTCATGAAAAACTAAAATCTTCCAAGTTTTATTAAGATTAAATAATATTTAGGACTTGCGCAGGCACTTGACATCCTTCTCCATTAGTACAACATGGCTATATTAAAATGAAAATCTCTTTTGATGAAAACAATTTAAAAAAATTATCCTGAAAAGTAAATAATATGCCTTTATAAAATCAAAGTTTCCTTTGAGGCCTTTGGGTATTTCCGTCGGTCATCCTCCATCACTTGAACAAGGTACTGCGCTTGAGCTTCATCTCTTGTTCGACCAGCTTTCGTGAAATCTTGGATGAGGGCGACGCCTCTTTCGGCCGCATCATTCACGACATTCAAAGAGTCAACCCTCTGCTTTGCTTTGACGTAGGATTCAAAGCTCTTCCAGTTTGATGGATCCTTTTCCTCGAGAAAGTCTTCTGGCAGCTTAGGAGCGTAAAGAGATTTTTAGTTTGGGAGGAGCAGAGGTCAGACAGCTTCTTTCCCTCTGGATTGGGAAGCCAGACTCGTCGAGATGGATCCTCTGAACCCTCCACGTCCTTCATGTTTATTACCATGGCGATCTTTTCTGACGAATCTAAGTTGTCATCAAAGAGTGCAAGGCCGACGTTAACTTCGCTCAGGTACCACAGATGGCGGCTCATTGTTTTTATGCAGCATGATTCAAGGAATGGAGGGCTTGAAGGAGCTGGAGGTCATTCTTTGGCGCGGAAGCAGCATTTCGAGCGTCGAACCAGGCCCTGATATAGTGCTTAGCAACAAAAAGACAGACCTGCTTGATCCCGCTAAACAGGCGTTCTGTGCGACATGTACTGCGGGATGATGACGCGCGTTTAGTGAGAAAATCCGAGAACTGTCCTTGAATCATCCAGATCTTGAAGCAGTAAATTGCATGAGCCATCCAACGCGCTCGGTGAACGGCGCCAGGTGCCCTGAATGTTGGAACCTGATATCCAGAAGGGACGCCTCCAAGGAAAATGATCGTCAGTTGGAGAAGTTCTTTGTGGTCGTCTCGGGGATGCTTCTGCTTCAGAAGCTCTTGGGCATGCTGAATGACAGAATTGGCCCATGGATGGATATCGGTGGCTGTGCTTGCATCATCAGCAGCAGTCAAGTACTGCGTGAAATTAAAATGGAGCCAGCAGTCCCGGAAGGTTTGGAATAAGGTGATGTCTGGCCCTCGGGATGCTTCATCGACCGAAGAAGAGTAAACTGCTTCCAAAACAAGTTCTAAGACATGGTGCCGACACGCAAAATAAAGAAGTTGATGATCAAGGATGTTTTCAATACGAACACAGACCCCACCCCGGATTCCAGTATTAACAGCTGTCGTGTCAAAACACATCCCTTTGACACGTCCAATCAGGTTCCACTCCTTAACTGTTGAAAAGATGACCGCGGCTGTTTCTTCCGCCTTGGAGTCTTTCAGCATCGGAATTGCCAGGATTTTTGACACACCATTCCCAGTGACCAGAATTGGCTGCCTGTCAACTTTGTCTCTTCCAGTTAGGTCTGGCATCAGCTTGGAATCCCAGTGGACTACCAGGGGTGTGTCAACCTTAAAGCTCTGCTTTATCTCTTCAGCGCGTTGCTTCCGGTGCTTAACACGAGCGGCACGAATGGCACTTGGACTGAGAGAAAGTTTATTGATGTCTTGTCCCAATTGCTTGGCAAATGGAATTAGAACCCGACTTGCAGAACGATCGCTAAGGAGAGTTCTATCCAGGGCCTCAGTTACTTCAGATGTTAATCCAATTGTCCCACGTTTTCTCTTCGGAGGCTGGGAATCACAGGTGGTTGGATTTTTTTTTTTTTTTTGTATACCTTGGTCGAGGCTCGTATGAGAGCTAACACACAACTCACAGCAAGGAGGCATGAGACAAGAGGGGCGGGAGTGGAAGGGACAAAACAGTGGGGAACAGACACATTAGGTGAACTGTGGAAGGGAGAGGGATGGGGATGGGACGGGGAACATGGCGAAGAGAAGATGGACATTTCAGGGACTTTCAGGAAGGAAAACAGGAGAAATGAAGGAAGTGGGCTTGGGTGGATTATCGGGGGTAGAAAAGATCGAGGATTTGGATGGGGGAAGATAAGAGGTGGTGGTGAACAGCTGTTTTGAAAGCCTGGAGGGAAGAATGGGAAAGAATAGAGTGAGGAAGTTTATTCCAAAGGCGGGAAAAAAGAGGAATAAAAGAGTGAAGATGAGCAGTGATTCGTGATTTTGGTAGTTTTACCAGAAGGGGGTTGTTGGCGGACCTTGAGCGCCCTGTGGAAATGTGGTGGGGACAAATCGCAGAGAGAGCAGGGGGGGCAAGGCTGGAGAGGAGTCGGTAGAAGACAGAAAGACCACCGACCAACCTGCGGTGATTGAGTGAGAGGCCCAAAGACTCAGCTTCATTGCGGGAGATGCCGATGATCTTAAATGCCCTGGTTTCGACAGCGTGATGCCGAGAAAGGTGGGAGGCAGGACCACCAGCCCAGAGGGGAGAGCAGTACTCCATCAGGCTACGGACAAAAGCTTTGTAAGTGGTCAGGAGCTCAAGAGGGCCGAGGAAGGACTTAGCACGATGTAGGATTCCCAGTCGGCGACTGGCTTTTGAGGCGAGGTTGGAAATGTGACTTTCCCAGGAAAGGTCATGGCAGATAGTGAGACCTAGAAGCTTGAAAGAAAAGACTTCTTCCAGAGGATTGTTGAGAAAGTGGATGGGGGGGTTTTGTAAACGGTCCTTTCGAAGAGACATAGTGAGAGTGTGAGATTTGTCTGGATTGAAAGACATGTTCCACGTGTTGCACCAGTTTGTGATTTTATCCAGATCTGCAGTGAGCGAAGAAGCTGCTGCTTGCCGGTCTGAGGGATGACAGATGGTACGGCAGAGGGTGGAGTCGTCGGCAAAGAGAAATAGAGGATTTTCCAGAGAGTCCGAGAGATCATTGATGATGGATGGAAGAAGATGGTTGTCGACTTGGACTAGATTCAGTTGAGCTGGAGGAGGAGGAAGACTGGAGGTTGGCTGTTTCAGAAGTTGCGGCCATCTCCAAAAGCGCCTTCTGTTTCCTCTTTTTCTCTTCATCCTGAGGTTTCATAATTTTCTCTGAAGTCCTGGCAGTCTTGTAGTCAAGACTCCCGATCTTTCCTGGACGCCCCTTTTCACGCTGAGAAGCAAGAAACTCCTTGTCCTCATTGATTTTTATAAGATTCATAGCATCAGCGTGAGCTATGTCAAACAGCTCATCCAGGTCGGCCTTGAAATTGTCTTGTTTCTCTATGTTGGTAGCAGTCTTCCGATTGATGCTTTTCTTTAAACCCTGCCACGTTGTGTGTAATTTTCGCACATGGACTACCACATCAGGAAGGTGCTTAGTAGGAATCCCCTCTGTGGACCAGATGTTCATTAGCTCTAGTGATGTTTGATTCACACTTGCAGTTAGGGTCTCATTCATTTCCACATGAAGGAACATCAAAAAGCGGAGAACTTCGGCCTTAGAAGGAAGCTTCTGGCCAGGAAGTGTTGGATTAGGGGATCCAATCAGCCAAATGGCCTTTTTCGATCTAGTTCTGGAGGCCATTACCCCTAAAATATGCAGAAATTTCTGGTCTGAAAAAAAGATAAAAACATCATGGTTAAGTGGGAAATGTTACAGAGTGGTAAGTACACATTGAAAAGTTACAAGTTTTTGCCAAGCTTGCGCGTTAATTCATGCACGCATGAAGAAAGGCTCTGCTCACTGCTGTGCAATTGCACAACTTTCAACAAGAAAACTTTCCGTTTCCGAAATTTGGACTGAGTTGGGACTTCATTATTTTTCGATTTAGCAATTTATGAGCTGATTTTCATTTCTTCACATCAATATTTAATATCATTTTTATGCATTTAATTATACGAATATATTAATTAAACCCTCAAAACAGTAAATTCAGATGATATCAAAATAAACTTTTAATTGATCTGCGAAAAGAGGAAAAAAATCATTTTTGGCAGTTTTTGATGCCCTTTGTGCAACTTTGCATCGCTTGTGCAAGTTCAAGAACATGACTCAAGAAAAAAATATTTTAACACAATGATTTCTAGTAGGAACCTCACTGAATGGCAGGTTCTGCACATTAAAAAAAAAACTCATTTTTTAGAAGCACCCTTAATTGTTTATATATATATATATATATATATATATATATATATATATATATATATATATATATATATATATAAATATAATTATGCATTAAAATAAATGCATAAAATAAAAATGAAAATTATTTGAAATAGACATTTTTAATTCAACAAAAAGTCTCCAACCTCGGAGTTCCCACAGCTTAAAGCTCACTCAGGACACATGAAGTGCCGGCACCAGCGACGAGATTGTCTGCAGTGTCCGCAAATGTCGATCAATCGATCAGTCCACGCAAATGCCCAGGAGGAGCACAGAACACAGAGTGAGCACCACTGCGGTCCGCACACCCAGGCCCTGCAACTGGGCCATCGGAACAGACCTCATGTGTCCCAATGGTGATCCCACCCTGTGCACCACGCAAACTCCACCCACTCGGCTGCTTCTTCTACCAGGCCTCTGATGCCAAACCAGCGTCCTCCCTCCTTGACCACACTCGACTCCACCATCCCCACGAGTCAGACCGGCTCTGACGCAGCGAAGCCGTAGCCAGTGGCACGCTCAACCGATGGGTCACAGCCTCAGTGACAGACTTGGAGAGACTCGGGCCATATGGCCAAGAACGGCTTGTCAAGTGAGAAGCGTGCTCGGGTACGGCTGCCATGCATGCTAAGTCCTCGAGAGGAGGCCGTGGCAAAGCATTTCCCACACAGTGACGATGGTCCATGGAACAAACCCGGAAGTGGAAGCGACGCAGCAATGTCATCATGGTGCTAATCAGGGGATGATCTAAGATGGTAGTGAACAGCTGTCTTGAAGATCCATAGAGAAGAATGAGATTGACGAGAATGTGGAAGTTGATTCCACAGGAGGGGAAAAAGAAGAACAGTGAGTAGAGATGAGCAGTAATTCTGGATTTTGGGAGATTCATCATCCCTCCATCTGGACCATACTCTGTGCAGAGCATTGGTGCTGCCTAAGCTGTCTCCTTGGCTATTGGGTACAATCCTGGATGGGTCACCACTCCGACACAGGATACCAGCAAGCTGGCACTCATTTTACCAATCTCAGAAGGATGACAGGCAGAGTCGACCCCACCTGATGTTAATTAAATAGCCAAGTGGGATTTGAATTCAGGATCCTAAGATCCTAACCATTAAGCCAACACCAATCCCAAGCCCACCACCATAACCATTAAGCCAACACCAGGCAGAAGATTCATCAGAAGGAGGTAGATTGTGGATTGCGATCTCCCATAAGAAACCTAGTGGGACAAAGCACGTAAAGAGCAGAGGGTGCAAGACCAGAAATGATATGGTAGAAGTCAGAGAGACCACCGAACTGTCTGTTAAGGGATAAACATTATTGGAAAGATAAACTCAGGTAAATATAGGATATATGAGAAATATCTGTGGATGCGAGGTGTTGAGTTCATACCATTCCCTTTCCCTACCACATACCATTCCCTACCACAAGTGAGTGGCGGCAGTGTATATAACATATATAGGCACACACACACACACGGACAGACACTTCTCCTTTTACCAAAGGACACAAAAATTTGATATAATTTCTCTTGTGGCCCCAGAACCAAACAAAAAATATATATTTACGAGCAAGTACCCACAGAGCATCCATGCAATGTAAAATGTGACGTCAAGTCTTCAACTCCCCACCCCATCCCAAACCCCAAATCATCAAGCCCCTGCCTCCCAAACGCCAAGTCCTCAATCTATACCTCCCAACACAAGGGTCATTCCCCTCCCCACTCCGCTGGCACGGTTCCCCTTTTGTCTCGCTTAACCCACCGGCACGGTAAATTGACATTGGGCGTGAAGATCTGGCCAAAGTTGAGAGTCGCAAATGGCGACCGAGGTCTCTTGAAGACATGCCATCCTCTCGGAGTTATCTAGTGGTGACGTCCCATCACAATATATGTATACAGTGTCTTCGAAAAGTATTGACATCCCTAGACTTTTGTCATATTTTGTTGTGTCACAGCCTTAATTGAAAATGGATGAAATTCAATTTTTTTTTGTCACTGATCTACACAAAATACCCCATAATGACAGAGTGAAAACATCTGATGCAAGTTCTCCTCAAGGATTTGCCTGTATTTGTCTCCATTCATTGTTCCCTCTATCTTTACAAGTCTCCCAGTCCTTGTCGCTGAAAAGCATCCCCATAGCATGATGCTGCTACTACCATGTTTCACAGTAGGGATGGTGTTGGATGGGTGATGAGCTGTGCCCGGTTTCTGCCAGATGTAGTGCTTTGTATTCAGGCCAAAGAGTTCAATTTGTCTCATCAGACCAGAGAATATTTTTCCTCATGCTCTCAGTCTCTCACGTGCCTTTTCACAAACTCCAGGTGTGCTGTCATGTGCCTTTTTCTCAGGAGTGGCTTCTGTCTGGCCACTCTCCCATAAAACCGAGATTTGTGAAGTGTTGCAGAGACTGTTGTCCTTCCAGCAGGTTCCCTCATCTCAGCCAAGGAATTCTGTCAGAGTGGTCATTGGGTTCTTCGTCACCTCCCTGACCAAGGTCCTTCTTGCCAGGTTTCTCAGTTTTTTCAGCCGGCCAGCTCAAGGAAGAGTCTGGGTAGTTCTATATTCTTTCTATTTCCTAATAATGGAGCTCACTGTGCTCTTGGGAACTTTCAACACTCAAGAAATTGTTTTATACCCTTCCCCAGATCGATGCCACTTCCCAATTCTATCTCGGAGTTCTACGGACAGTTCCTTGGACTTCATGGTAGAGTTTCTGCTCTGACTTGCACTGTCACCTGTGGAACCTTATATAGAAAGGTGTGTTTCTTTTTTAATCATGTCCAATCAATTGAATTGGCCACAAGTGGATTCCATTCAAGTTGTGGAGACAGCTCAATGATGATCAAAGGAAATTGGATGCACCTGAGCTCAATTTGGAGTGTCATAGCGAAGGGGTTGAATACTTATTGATGCAAGACATTTCAGATTTTCATTTTTAATTTATAAAAAAATTAATGCATCATAATAATAATAAAAAAAAACATGTTTTCACTTTGTCATTCCATTGGGACCATCCTCTGTGCAGAGCATTGGTGCTGCTGAAGCAATCTCCTTGGTATTGGGCACAATCCTGGACGGGTGACCACTCTGACACAGTATACCAGCAAGCTGGCACTCATTTTGCCGACCTCGGAAGGATGACAGGCAGAGTCAACACCACCTGGTATTAATTGAACAGCCAAGTTGGATTTGAACTCAGGACCCAAGGATCCCAAGCCCACCACCCTAACCATTAAGCCAACACCAGGCATAACGTTGTCATTATGGGGTATTTTGTGCAGATCGGTGACAAAAAATTTAAATTTAATCCATTTTAAATTCAGGCTGTTATACAACAAAATGCGACAAAAGTCAAGGGGTGTGAATACTTTCTGAAGGCACTGTGTATGAAAACCCTTCTTCAAAGGAAAGTTTATATCATCGTTTAATGCTTCGCAAGTGGAGCATAAACGCGAAAATATTCAAACAAAAGTGCTGTCTGTTTTCGACTGAAAACTTGTATTTTTGCAGTGAATGGAAAATGTTACTCTCAAAATTGTTTGAACTCATTCCAGATCAAATATTTTTGGCATGTTGTAAAGATTTCATGGTGGTCACAGATATTAAAATTTAGTAAACATTAAACGTGTGGGCCAAAGTTAAGTTTTCCTTTGTTAAAGCGATAATGTTAGTGTTCTCTGCATTGCCACTGCTGATTGTTGTGATGCTTCACCTTTAGTCCGTTTCAATAAATGGATCTGGCAGATACTGTGGTTTGAGGAACTAATCTTGCTTTTGAAGGCTAGTGTCAACAACTCACCTGCTCTTCTTCAAAAGACATTGTGAGAGAGCTCTAACATCAAGCAGCGAAAATCACCAGATACTGGCCAACATCTCAAATTTCATAAACATCCCCCCCCAAAAAAACATTGTTGGAAGCGATATGACGTAAACAAACCAGCACACAAAAACCTTGCCATTTATCAGCCACGGCATAAAATGACCAGTGGACATGTGAGAATGCTTCAGCTGTTTTGCTTGACCATCTGACCAAGTGACGTAAAGTATGTGGACACCTGCTCGTCCAACATCCCATTCCAAAATCATGGGCATTAATATGGAGTTGGTCCCCCCTTTGCTGCTATAACAGCCTCCATTCTTCTGGGAAGGTTTTTGACTGGATGTTGGAACATTGCTGTGAGGATTTGCTTCCATTCAGCCAAAAGAGTATTTGTGAGATCAGGCACTGATGTTGGACGAATATATCTGGCTCGCAGTCGGCATTCCAATTAATCCCAAAGGTGTTTGATGGGGTTGAGGTCAGGGCTCTGCAAGCCAGTCAAGTTCTTCCACACTGATCTTGCCAAACCATTGCTGCATGGACCTCACTTTGTGCACGGGGGCATTGTCATGCTGAAACAGGAAAGGGCCTTCCCCAAACTGTTGCCACAAAGTTGGAAGCACAGAATCGTGTCGAATGCCATTGTATACTGTAGCATAAAGACGTGCCTTCACTGGAACTAAGGGGCTTAGCCCAAACCATGAAAAACAGCCCCAGACCATTATTCCTCCTCCACCAAACTTTATAGTTGGTACGATGCATTTGGGCACGTTGCGTTCTCCTGGCATCCGCCAACCCCAGATTCATCCATCAGACTGCCAGATGGTGAAGCGTGATTCATCACTCCAGAGAACGCGTTTCCACTGCTCCAGAGTCCAATGGCGGTGAGCTTTACACCACTCCAGTCATCGTTTTGCATTGCGAATGGTGATCTTAGACTTGTGTGCGGCTGCTTGGCCAAAGAAACACATTTCATGAAGTTCTCGATGAACAGTGCCTGTACTGACGTTGCCTCCATAGCCAGTTTGGAACTCGGAAGTGTGTTGAAACCACGACACGATTTTTCCACACTACGTGCTTCAGCACTTGGTGGTCCCGTTCTCTGAGCTTGTGTAACTGATCACTTTGCGGTTGAGCTGTTGTTGCTCCTAGATGTTTCCATTTCACAATAACAGCACTTTCAGTTGACCGCGGCAGCTCTCGCAGGGCAGAAATTTGACAAACTGACTTGTTGGAAAGGAGGTATCCCATGACGGTGCCACGTTGAAAGTCACTGAGCTCTTCACTATGGCCCATTCTACCGCCAATGTTTGTCTCTGGAGATTACATGGCTGTGTGCTCGATTTTATACACCTGTCAGTCCTGGGTGTGGCTGAAATAGCCGAATCCACTAATTAGAAGCGGTGTCCGCATACTTTTGGCCATGTCATGTATGTCAGAGAGATAAGGTGTTTAAATATTGCATGAGCTCAACTTACTTCTTAATTTTCATCCGTATGCAGCACAAGTCTGTGGGGGAGCATCATTGGCTGAAGGCGTGGCTGTGCTGCTGATGCAATGTCCTCCGCTGGTTGGGGCAGGAATTTGTAATTTGTGCATGGTGCCGGGGATAGCTCACCTACTCTTCGCAAAGGACACCACGGGATCTTCAACATCCACAATCAATTGCTGGCAGACGGGACGCTTTGAGGTGAGTGAGCATAAATCTAGGCCACCCTGTTAGCCCACCTCGAAATGATGGTCTCCTGTTTATGTCTTAGTATTCCCAAGTTGTTAAAAAAAAAAAAAGTTCTTGAGACTGGTGACATTTTTTGCAACATGTCATTGTTTTACTTTCAGGGCAATCATCCTTCAATCGTGTACTCTTAGGGGCAGTACCGTATACATCCGGATTATCTTTGAAAAATAATTTAGAGGGGGAGGACGAGCCAATGAAATAAAATTTTGGGGACAGGACGAGAAGGGGGAAGTTGATGACAAAAGGGAGGGAATGTAAGTTGCGGAATACTGAAAAGACAAAAATGGGGGAAGAGTTGTGAGGGTTGGCAAAGGAAGGACCATGCATTTTGTAATTTGTTTTGTATCTGGAGATGAGGCTTGTTGAAGAGCAAGAACACAATGTATCAGGATGCAATATAATAAAAGGAACTTCAGAAGGAGAAGGGGGAAATGCTGACAGCAAGGCTGAGGGAGGAAATAAAAGGAGACGGACAACAAGGGATGTGCAGGTAAGGTTGAGGAGAAGGAAAGAATACAGGGGATCGATAAGATGGATTCATTCGCTCGTAGAATGAAATTTACAAATGACTGAGGGTGAAAAAGGATAAGGAAACACAATTGCATGGCAAGAGAAGCAGGATGTAGAATTCTCAAGCTTATGGTTGAGACCACTACGAGTGGATGCATTAACTCGTGCGGAAGCCGTTCGTGGAACTCGTGCGTCAAGTTTTCACAATCGTTTTGCTGCACTATGTTCAAGTGATATTCCTCCGCTGTCAGGTCTTTGCCCATCTGTACAGAGTCGGACACGGAGCTGAACCGACGGCGTAACAGCAGAACGATCACGATGCCAATTTCAGGTTCCACCAGAGATCCACTAAGCAGTGGAATCGCAGCATGGTGGAAAAATATCCTTCCAGTCATTGCCTGTGGAACCCATGATACAGTGGCTTGCCATAAAGCCCAAAACGACGTTCTGGCTTAACCTCTGCCTGCACTGTGGTGGAACATCCACACCCTCATCTTTGTGATCTTCAACTTCCCCAGAACCCACTTAAACAAAATCGTTTCTTGAAGTTTCTTCTTATTGCTCCCTATCAAAATTATCAAATTGTCCCAACAAAGGCATCAAAATCTGTTTCCTCTTCTGCTGAAGTCATCAATCATTGTGCAGCCGAGGCAAAGGAAACTGGACAAAAAGCCACAAGCGAGGGAGAAGACGAATTTCATGGAAGAGCGAAACAAAGAATGAAGGGGTTTTGACTGGCACAAAAGGACCGAAGGGTGCAAGCTGACAGTTGACTGAAATAATATGTCCTGTAGGAAAAGGCAGGATATAGCAGGAAGTTATCAGGAATAAGGAAATAAAAGAAGATGAAAGTAGACTACTACTTCTACTACGACTACTGCTGTCCCAAGTAATCCCATATTCCTATGGCCCAAAAGCCAAAAAGTTTATGGATTTGTTATCTTTCATGAACAGGCCCTCCCAGGCCTGACGTTCGACTGGAGCTAGTTTTGACAGCAATTTGTAACTTGTTCAGGGTGCCTGGGTTAACTTTCCTGCTCTTCGTCAAAAGACGTTGTGGGGTCTTTAACCTTGAACAGCTAATGGCAGCCGATGGGCACCCAAGACACACTGCGATGCAACACTGCCTGCAAAGCACCACTCGTCCACTCTTTTTATTGTCAGGTTATTTATTCGACAGGTTATTGTCGAATTGAGAACCAAACTCAATGGAACGCGCAACATCGACACCATCCTGTAAGATCGAAGGAAAAAGCCATCAATAAAAAATATGCAGAGGGGATTATTTGGTCAAAAGGTCAATCATTTTTGCCGATGTAATATGTCGTTCAAACCTTTGTCATAAATATATGATGTGAAAACCCACATCACCCACTCGTATTTATAATATCGTGCACGTCTATAGATGCTTGAAAATATTCAAGCGAAATAAATTTTGTTGAAACAGATGTCCGGTAATTTATATTCAACATTCTAACGTCTTATTATATCCAAACTTCTCGAATTACATGAATGCAATCGAATGTGCCTCATTTAATTGCGTGCAGTTTGTAGTTTTGTTGAATCGGTGTCGCTGTTATCAATCTGTCTGACTTTTGATGCTTCCTTCTTGCATCGCAGGGCCAAGTTTGAAATCAGAACAAAGGGATTGTGCATATGCAAGAGAAGTTTCGAGATTCCAGATGTCACTTCAAAGCATTCACGAGAATACATTGCTCTGGAACAGACCACGTGGAGGAGAGGGTGGTGCAGAACAGACGTTCTCATTGGATGCCCGTTGAAACCACAGTGAAATCGGTTTGGCATACACCATTCCTTGCGATTGCTTTTTCTTAACATTATGCATGTTCCTTGCAATTCCGTTTTCAGAACGAGCCTCATTACTGATGGGGAGCATATTAAGCAAAATTTAGTTGCAAAATGTTGAGATGTGCATTGGACAAATCAATCTATGGTACTGTGAAGTATTCATCCATTAGCACTGCACCGCTTCAACCATGGATGAAACTAGCCAGAAATCGGCTCGTATTCACAATTCCAACACATTTCACACAATGACTGAATGAATAGGTAGGGACGAGGCTAAAATGGACTTATATGTGAGGTCACTGGTTCTTTTCAAGAAAATAAACTTCCATCATGACGTAATTCATCGATGTTTTTAATTATCCAATTAAGAATTTCTGAATTTTCGATTCCTTGATATACAGATTTATTATAAATACATATGTATGTATATATATATATATATATATATATATATATATATATATATATATATATATATATATATATTGTTGTAGTTCTGGGAACCGCATCCCTCCAAAGCAATAACATCCATCATACAGTAGTTCCCAGACAGTTATTTTGTTTGTCTTCGTGTAGTCAGACCTTCCTCTCATGTCTAATGGGTTAACGGGACTAAGTGCATTGCATGGGTCTAATAGCTAGGTCTAAAAATTATATATCCATCTTCAATCCTGATTTCCATCCAACCCTTTCCTTTTATCCATGATACAAATTGAAGCAAGCAAACATGCATGATAACAGACACCCTCACAGCCCTATGAGAGAATTACCACATGAATAAGTGCATGCATGGCACACCCTTTCATTCAAATATGCGTGCCAATTTGCAACGGCATCTCACCCTGCCCAACCTTCGCTCACAAAAAGCTCACCACCTTGACCACCAACATCTCCCACACACGGTAAAAATCATCACGCGCCTCCTCACACCTCCGCATGGATACGGTTCGCCACCAAGCAGAGGTCTGCTGCATGGCCCAGGCTGCTTGGGGTGCGTGGCGTGGGGACGGGCCAGGCGCGTTGGCAGCGCCGGCCGCGTCTCGCCGGGGATGGCCCGAATGGGTGCATGGG
Source organism: Eptatretus burgeri (assembly GCF_056783735.1). Taxonomy (NCBI): domain Eukaryota; kingdom Metazoa; phylum Chordata; class Myxini; order Myxiniformes; family Myxinidae; genus Eptatretus; species Eptatretus burgeri. The sequence goes on along the minus strand of NC_140967.1, from coordinate 26,092,554 downwards.
ACTGACGTGACCCTCGTCCAGTCACCAGAACATTGTGGGATGGGTGACAGGGGTCACGGGGTGGTGCGAGTCTCTGGGCCGTGTCACGCCAGATGTGCGAATGAGACTGCTTCTGGCCCCAGGAGCCTGGCAGAACAAGGCCGGGACCCAATCGGAGACCGCGATTCGGATGATCACGTGTCGCTTTGGATCGTCACCCCACCCTTCACCTGGGGCTTATAAAAGGCGGATCGCGAAGCTGTCCTCTCTCTCTCTCTCTCTCTCTCTCTCTCTCTCTCTCTCTCTCTCTCTCTCTCTCTCTCTCTCTCTCTTTCTCTCTCTCTTTCTCTTTCTCTTTCTCTTTCTCTTTCTCTTTCTCTTTCTCTTTCTCTTTCTCTTTCTCTTTCTCTTTCTCTTTCTCTTTCTCTTTCTCTTTCTCTTTCTCTTTCTCTTTCTCTTTCTCTTTCTCTTTCTCTTTCTCTTTCTCTTTCTCTTTCTCTTTCTCTTTCTCTTTCTCTTTCTCTTTCTCTCTCTGCACTTTGTCTGCCTGCCTGCCTCGTCCATTTCTTCGCCTCTCTGCTCCACCCCCTCTTCATTGCACCTCCTTGTCTGCCTGTCGCTGCATCTACACTCGGAGTTGGTGTGCGACAGACGTTCTTCTGGACCAGTGCAGAGCACATGTTTCCACGAGACCCGGCAAAGTGATTACCAGGATATAACGCACCGACTCTTAAGGTGGGATCACTTAAGCGGAGCGTCCCCCAAAGCATACCAGGTTGCATGGTCGGCCGACCACGCCAGGTATCGAGAGGCTGTTAGTCCTCATCTGCTGTGCTTCCTTCTGGCTAACTAATCTTCATCGGGTTTGTGTGTATGTATGTGATGACGCCGGTCGTAGGATAAGTTAAGAATGTGGAAGATATAACTGGATAAGTCTGCTCTGTGTCTACTTTTGTAAATTTCTTGCCTTTTGTCGCACCCCACAAATTCCTTGCTATCCCTGCTGGACATAATAATAAACCCTATTCACTGTACCACACACCTTTCCTCGCTTGATTGTAAATAAATGCTTTGTATAGAAATGTTCCCAGCTCGTTTTCGTCTTTTCCTTCATTGCTTCAACATGGTCCATATCCTAACCTCGCCGGGATGTTATCCCCCAACAATCTGTTTTCTAGCGTCCTTGGCAGTTACGCTCGGCTACATCTGATCCGGTAAGGTGATCCGGTTTGAACAAGGCATACCGAGGGCGTGTCCCCCGGTAATTAGATCACGTGACCATTTTAGGTAACTGGTCTCAATCAGATGGAGGACCCAAATTCACGTGGTTGAGTCCTGGCGATCACGGTCGATTAGCGACCCGCCGTGTCGTGGAATTATCCGTGTGCGACGGCCTGCGATTCAGGAGTCTGGTGGGAACCCGAGATAGCTTCCACCCTGGGTCCGCAACAATATATATGTATTTATATATTGATATATTGATATATTTATATATATATATATATATATATATGTATATACATACATGCACAACATGGCCAAAAGTCTGTGGACACCTGCTCATGGGCATTAATATGGAGTTGGTCCCCCCTTTGCTGCCATAACAGCCTCCACTCTTTTAGGAAGGTTTTCCACCAGATGTTGGAACATTGCTGCAGGGATTTGCTTCCGTTCAGCCATTCAAGCATTAGTGACGTCAGGCACTAATGTTTGGTCATTAGGTCTGGCTTGCAGTCAGCATTTCAATTCATCCCAAAGGTGTTCGATGGGATTGAGGTCAGGGCTATGTGCAAGCCAATCAAGTTCTTCCCCTCCTATCTCGACAAACCATTTCTGCACAGACCTCGCCTTGTGCACGGGAGCATTGTCATGTTGAAATAGGAAAGGGCCTTCCCCAAACTGTTGCCACAAAGTTTGAAGCACACAATCGTCTAGAATGTCATTGTATGCTGCAGTGTGAAGATTTCCCTTCACTGGAACCAAGGAGCCCAGCCGAAACAATGAAAAACAGCCCCAGACTATTATTCATCCTCCACCAAACTTTACAGTGGGCACTATGCATTTGGGCAGGTAGCGTTCTCCTGGCATCCACCAAATCCAGATTCGTCCGTCGGACTGCCAGATGGTGAAGTGTGATTCATCACTCCAGAGATTGTGGTTCCACTGCTCCAGGGTCCAATGGCGGTGAGCTTTACATCATTCCAGCCGAAGCTTGGCATTGTGCATGGTGATCTTCAGCTTGTGTGCCACTTCTCGGCTCTGGAAACCCATTTCATGAAGCTCTCGACGAACAGTGCTTGTGCTGATGTTGCTTCCACAGTTAGTTTGGAACTTGACAGTGAGTGTTGCAACCGAAAACAGACGATTTTTCTGCTCTACGCACTTCAGCACTCGGTGATTCCGTTCTGTGAGCTTGTGTGGCCTCTCACTTCACAGCTGAGCTGTTGTTGCTCCTAGACGTTTTCCACTTCACAACAACAGCACTTACTATTGACTGGGGCAGTTCTGGCAGGGCAGAAATTTGACTTGTTAGAAAGGTGGCATCCTATGATGGTGTCATGTTGAAAGTCACTGAGGTCTTCAGTACGGCCCATTCTACTGCCAATGTTTGTCTATGGAGATTGCATGGCTGTGTGCTTGATTTTATACACCTCTCAGCAATGGGTGTGGCTGAAATAGCCAAAGCCACAAATTCGAAGGGGTGTCTGCATACTTTTGGCCATGTCGTATAAACCCACCCACATCTCTCACCTGTGAATCGAGGGAATAGCCAATCAGCTCTCACCTAATCAACTAAACCCAGGTGGCTCGGATTATATAAATAATCGACACCTCCGACACTCCTTTAGCCTCACAGACACCTCCGACACTCCGACACAGACACGCACACGATTATGACATATGAAACGAGCTGACAATCTGGAAACTACAGCGCATGACAGAGCTGATGATGATATGCTGCATAGAATTATAGAGGAACATTTGATTGCAAGAGAAGCTGTCGACCATTCTGCATGCCTCTCTTCTTATATCAGTAAAACTAACATCAAGGATATGCCACAAACGTCAACTTCTTTCGCTCAATCATCACATGAGAGAGCTTTCTATGAGCTAATTTCACATCCTGAGAAGGATTTTTTAAGAACAAGAAAGCACTTCTGTTACCTGATCTGTTTGACATGTACAGAAGCTTTCTGACGGAAGAAGCACACAAGCAAAGCTATCAAGTAATTGGTGGTCACCCAGTATCTCCATGGAAGACGTTATTAAATGTGGCTGCCAACGAACAAGCTCTAATTTAACTGGAACGGCACTCGGTAGAGCAAAAACCTCCACCAGGCTGATCATTTTACATTTTGTATCCCACTGATTGATAGATAAGATCTGCATCTTCTTGGGCCCAATCACTTAAATGGTGAAGAATCACTTTTAAAATTCTAGCATCCAGATCTGGATCCAGATCTTTACCAAAATCGAATCAATTTGTCCCTCTCACACACCTAAGCCTGTCCACAAAATTTTGTCTGAATCCGTCCATAACGTTTTGAGATATCCTGCTCACAGAGGATCACATCAACAAGATGTGGATTGAGACAGGTACTGTAACAACCGCCTCTGATCTGCGTCATCGGTTCATCCCTGTTCACAACATCTGTAAAAGGCCATATCTGTGGATTTTTGTGCAATAGTTCCGGCTGCTCATGCACTCACTGCATGTGACTGTCATCCTATTTTGACATTGGGAAGAAGTTAGTCGTCTACAACATAATTACAACAAGTGGTTCATCTGCATCCACTGATTTGACCTTACTTGGTGGGAATGATGAAGAGAGATATAACAGCAGCAAGGAAATTGGCAACAATGCTCTATGATCCTATAGGGAAACTACAGAAACTTAATCAGAATCTCAATGAATGATCTATGTGTGAAATTTTCAACAAAGAAGGACCAATCACTGACAAAGCTGCCACCTTGCGAGGATAGCTTTGGAGAGCATGTCAAAAGAGCCTCTCGGAAAACAAAAATATTGATGTCATCTCATATGGCCAAACCAAATCTTAGATCTCCAGTAAACAGTGGCTGGAAAAAAATGGAGCATAAAATGACACCATTGTTCTTCTGAGCAACTGCAAGACGTGCTGTGTTGTTGTACCAGCCAAATCGTTGTCTCTCCAATTGTCCATGGTGTGAGCATAACCCACCTTGCACAGAACTGTGTCCATGTCAAGTTGCACTCACAGTTCTTTGGATGAATATGGTGATAATTATAATGATGATGATTATGATGATGATGATATTTCATAGATAGATGATGATTTATAATCGTATTATGTCAGCTTTACTTAGCAGAAGCAACTTATGAACAAAAGTAAGTTCTAAATCGTTCCTGTTTGGAAGTTGAAGGTAGTCATTTAAGGTGAGTTTTCTGGGAAACTGCACCACTGTTGAACTCTATCCACATCATGCTTCACATCATTAAAGCAGACGTACTAAGCTTTCCAATGGTATACGATGCGTCTGCGTGTAGGGTGGGTTGATTAAGTCAGTCTGAGAGCTGATATGGCTGCAGCTTGACTGCAGTCTGGACAGGAGTTTGGAATTTGCCCAATATGCCAGCGGTAGCTCGCCTACGCTTCGCAACGACAAGACGCCGGGGGATTGCTAACGTCCACAAACCCATGCTGACAGACACGGCACCCAGGTTAATGTACATCTCAGGGACGGTGAACACATTTATGAATCACCCTGCATGCAAAACTGCCATGTATTTATGAATATTACTTTCTTTTGATTTTCAAGCAGACACATTGACAGCAAATGTATGCAAGTCGATATGTGTGCTAAACCGAGAATGGTGATTTTGTTAAGATTGATAATAATGATTAAATAAATGACATGATGTCATGGTTCCAAAGAAAAGCTACACAATGAACACATACCACATGTGCAGTGAGTGCATCATAATGAGTTTCACATTAAAAAGCTCTGATTTCAAAGAGACAGCTGTGGCTTTGCACTGGACACATCAGATCTCAAAGGATATAACACAAGCCTTATAAAGACCCCTCATGGTGATATCAGACTACATTTCACTCTCCTGTAAAAGATTTCTGGGCACAAATCTCCATGTCCTCGGAGACACCCTCGGGGCTTTGCCTACATCCCAAGCCCACATGTGTGACATTTTATTTACATTCTCCCAGGCTGCGCATGTCACATTGGGTTAAACAGATGGTTGGAATTCCAGCGAGCAGCAGTTGCATAATGCTGCAACTATGCTGACATTAAATATTTATAGTGTTGGCAGGATAATTCAGAGGTAGCAAACTCGCCTTTGAGTTGTCTCCTCTGGCTTTGACTGATGATTAGACTGTAAAAGGTCACCCCAGGGTTTCACAAGCAGGGCATTCTATCAATTAGGACTGCGCAATCCCTCAGCTGCGGAGTCCTGTCCGCCGGTATTGGATGTTAAAAATCCCACGGTGTCTTTTGCAAAGAGTTGGCAATTGTCGACAATATCCAAATTCCTTCCCTAACCCTCAGGGGCACTGCATGAGTAGCACAGCCATGCTCGCAGAAATGATGCAACCACAAAAGTGTGTCTGTATTAGGTGTTCGAAAGGTTTTATCAATGAGAGACTCACAATATTCCAGACACACCAAAAATACATTTTTATATATTTTTGTCCTAATTTTATACATGACTGCATACAAATTGTATATAGGTACGAGCGGGGTATGCTTACACATTGTAAGCAATAACTAACCATAGTAGGGTGAATATACTGATTCTGGCTCACTTTTCCCCATGTAAAGAATGGGGGATTTTCAGCGATTCATTTTTTTTCCCGAAAAACTAAACCCCCTTTTTATCCCAAGGTATATTTATTTGTCTCCCCTTTTAACCTGGGGACACTTTTTTTTTTCAAATAACCAATGCAATAAGATAAAGATTTGTTCAAGTAGTAATGTGTTTTGTAAAAGGTGATTCTAAAGAAATATCTGAACCATGTAAGCCGAGGGACACTCTTTTTCAAATAACCAATGCATATTGTTGAGCTCACTCATTGAACCCATAAAGATTTGTTCATTCTCAAATTCCTTCAATAGTTTAATTTTATTTGCACAATAATCCCCATTTAAAAACAAAACATTTGAATCTTTATATTTTTTAAGACACCCCTTTTGTGCCATTACGAAATGATAAACATCTCTTAATGCTCTTGTTTGACCACCTCCTGAGCCACATATCATTTTGAGATTAGAGTAAATTGTTTTTTCATTGTTCAATTGATAACCATCAAAGTTTTTAGTCCATTAAAGGATATTTTTTTTTCTTTACATCCTCTAACTTACTAGTTTTTAAATTGATTCGCTGATTTGTTTTATTTACCTTTGTTTTAGTTATTTTTTCAATAAGACTAATTTGATATTTTTCACATTCATTATGTTTTCCATTTTTATACTAAGACTGAGATTTTCTCCACTCTTTAGTTTGATTAAACTTGGTTTGACCATTTATATATTGTGAAAAAACGCAGCGGTAGCCCTTAAAAAACCCTAACCCATCTTCCCATCGTTAAAACACAATCTATTTTATACACTCTATCATACAATATCCATATGGAACACAATCTATTCCATGATCTAAAATAAATCTCTTATCATCAAAGGCTCCCAATGCCTTTTTATTTACTTCTTCACTATATATGTTGTGTTTATAACTTCTTATTGTATTCATTTTCCGATATTCTCCTTTGTTATTCATCAAACAATAATAATAATTTCTAAAACTTATTGATTTCTTTATTACATATTTCTTTATTCCCTTTCACCTCTTATCAATCTGATCACCATACTTATAAGCATATGCCTTTGCTCTCAATCCAATAAACTCACTCATTACTTTTCCACCCAACTCATCCTTAAACTTACCAATAACCTTTTCATTCTTTTTGGAAAATAACTCACTCTTCTTTCGAAAATTACTTGTATCAGATACTCCAATATTTTTCTTCATATCGATATAAACATCATCAGTTTTTATATCTAGGATAAAACTATCAGTGTCCATATACAACAATGAAACATTTTCACCAGACTCTTTCTTTACGCCATTATACAAATAATCAAACATCAATATCTTTGATAAATCAAGAACTGCTGTTCCAATATAAATTGGTTTATCCATTACAATACTTTCCTTTTCCATATGAATAGCAGAAAAGTTCTCTGAAAAAACCTCTTCTCTCTTAAAACTTGGTTTATTTATCAATCTCGAAGCTTCTTTCCAAGATGTTGCAAATCTAATGTTTTGCCTGTTTCGAACATTCTCCATTGTCTTTCCAAACACAGCATTATTCATCAATTTATAGAAATCCCCTTCAAATTTTACTTTTGTATTTGTTCTCATATCTGTATTGAATTCAATATACTTTTTCATCCAAGGACTTTGTTTAAATTTTAAAACTCTATGAATTTTAGCGACTTTCAATCCTTCTCTCAAAAACTGTTTTAAGCTTCTCTGATGCAAAACATATCCCTCTTTATCATAGAATGTTGTTCATAACTTTTCTGTTGATTTGCCTTTAATATTAAAACTTTTATGATAATCACTGAACCATTCTTTCTTTGGGGTTTCTTTCTCACATGCAAAAGGAAGGTCTTTATGCTATTATGAAGATCACTCGGGTACCTCAAATCAACTTCAAAATAATAACCTTCTTCTTCCTCATTCAATTCCTCTTGAGAAGAAATAACAATATTCATCAAAGCCTTTTCATAATCCTTTTCTTCCACCCACTCTAATTTACCAAAAGGCAGAGATTGAGACATTGCCCATCCATACAAATTATTAGCATCAAAATCAGGTCAGGTCAGGTATGGGAGCATGTGCCAGAACAGTGCGTCGCTGCGTCCACTTTCCGCCGGTACTCCAGGGGCCTCCGTCTGGCCATCCCCCAGGCAGATGCCAGGCCCATCCCCATCTCCTTGAGATGATGGTCAACCTGCTGCAACCATGAGGCACGTGGTCGGCCCACTGGCCTCCTCCACTCATGAGACTCCCTCGCTGAGAGAATCTGGTGAGCAGGATCAGCGTCAGGAAAACGAGCCACATGTCCATACAGCCGCAACTGACGCTCACGGACTATGTAGGTAACAAATCTCATCCGAGTCTCTCTCAGCAACCGCTCGTTGGACACAAAATCCGACCAGCGATAGCCAAGGATTCTCCGAAGACACCTGGTACCAAAGGAATTAAGTCTCCGTCTCAGATCCTTGGTCAGAGTCCAAGTCTCGCACCCATAGAGCAAGACTGGAAGTACCAAGGACCTGAAGACTCGGACTTTCATCCTCCCGCACAGGTACCGGCAGCGCCACACCCCATGATCCAGTGAATCCATGACTCCCCAGGCCCGACCCAGACGTCGATTGACCTCTGACTCGCAGCCAGCAGAGACATGAATATCACTGCCAAGGTAAGTGAATCTCTCCACGACCTCAACATCCTCACCACAAACAGACACAGACAGGACAGCAGCATCCAAGATGTCACCGAAAGCCTGGATCTTCGTTTTGACCCAAGAAACCCGTAATCCCAGCGGCTCCGACTCCTCATTCAGCACCTTGAGGGCCCCCAAAAGGATGTCTAAAGTCTCCGCATAGATGACTGCATCATCTGCAAAATCAAGGTCCGAGATCTTGACATTCCCAAACGATGCACCGCAACTTCATCTCTCCGACATCCTCCCTAAAATCCAGTCCATACAAGTGCTGAAAAGTGTGGGGGCAAGTACACATCCCTGACGAACTCCAGTAACAACTGGAAATAAGTCAGAGATGGTACCACCACACTTCACAGCACTCTCAGTACCAGAGTAGAGTTCAGAGATCAGATCGATCAGTTTTGGTGGCACCCCACGAAGACCAAGAATCCTCCAGAGGACATCCCGATTCACTGAATCGAACGCTTTACAGAGATCAACATCGGCTGCAAGCAGCCCCTGCCGAAACTCTCGTCTGCGTTCGGTGAGGACACGAAGTGCAAGGATACGGTCAATCGTTGACCTCTTTGGTGTAAAGCCTGACTGCTCGGGACGCTGGTGCTCAAGCAGATGGTGGCGAACCCTATCAAGAATTATCCGAGCAAAGACCTTGCCCGGCACTGAGAGCAGCGTCACCCCTTGGTAGTTGTTGCAGTCTTGGCGATCACCCTTCCCTTTCCAGAGAGGGACAACAAGGCCCCTCCCTCTTCCAGTCAGTTGGGATGATGCCTGTGTTCCAGGCAGAGCACAAAACTGCATGCAACGACACGAGTGCAGCATTTCCACCAGCCTTGAGAAGTTCGGCATGGATGCCACAGATCCGTGGAGCTTTGTCCCGTTTCAACTGGTTCACCGCAGCCCGTGTTTCCACAAGCGAAGGTGGACCACAGTTGATTCGAGGGTCAGCAACAGGGATTGTAACACCCTTGACGTCCAACTCGACAGCTGGGGGATCAGCCTGGTACAACCGATCAAAGTAACCGGCCCAGCGGGCCTTCACTTCAGACTCCTCTGTCAAGAGCCTACCACTCTCTGCTCGAACTGCAGTGCTCCGAGGGATGGGCTTGGATGAACGTAATGCGCGAATTCCCCTGTAAGCGGGACGAGAATCACCTGTCCACAGGTGATGCTCTACCCCCTCACAGATTCCTCGCACATAGGCCTCTTTGTCCACCCTCAGTGCACGTACAGTTTTACGCCTCAGCTCCCTGAACAGCTCAGCTCTGCCATTCAGCCTGGCCCTGCGACTCTGGTCAATGGTATCCAGTGTCCCTTGAGAGACAAAATTCTTCTTTGCCCTGCGGTGAGTTCCAAGACATCCACCGGCAACATCAAGGAAGGTGGTCTTGAAGGCACTCCACAACTCTTCAGGACCCCCCAAAGCACCCAGACCCCCTAAGTGTCCACTCAGCCTGTTCGCAAACTCCTCAGCTACTCTCTCATCCCTGAGCTTGGCAACATCCAGCCTCGGCTGGGATGGTACCATTCTCCAGGATTTAAGGTGCAGCTTTGGAGTTGCTACAACAAGCCTGTGGTCAGTATTGAGGAACTGAGCACTCCGGTAGACCCTGCAGTTCTGGATCATCCTCCAACGAACGTCAATGAGGACATGGTCAATCTCCTTTGCCACACCGCCAGCGTTGGAATACCAAGTCCAGCGATGAGCTTGTGGGCGCTGAAACCATGAACCAGCCACCCTAAGTCCATGACTTCTTGCAAAGTCAAGGAACTTAGTGCTATTCTGGTTCATAGTTCCTGACCCATGGGGACCAACACACACCTCCTAACCATCCCTATCAGTTCCAGTCGATGCATTGAAATCCCCCAAGACTAGAAGTGTATCTCGTCTGGGGCACTGATCAACCACAGACTTGAATGTGGCGTAGAATGCGTCCTTCACGGTGAGATCACTCGCCTCAGTCGGAGCATAAACAGAGACCAGGGAAATGACACCTAAGGAGTGACGAATCCTTAATCTCATAATACGCTCGTTGACCGGTGTTACCTTAATTATCATTGGGGTCAGCTTATTGGACACAGCTACAGCAACTCCTTGGGTATGGTAACCATCAGAGCGACCAGACCAATAGTAGGTGTAACCACCCACCATAATCTCGCCGCAATCCCGTCTCCGAACCTCAGAGAGAGCTGCAATCCCGATGTCCAAACGCTTGAGCTCAGAATATAACAGAGACAGGTGATCATCCTCTCTTAGGGATAGGACATTCCAGGCACCCACCCGAAGGGACCGCCTCAGGTTAACCCAAGGAGACCGCCGTCTGATGGACGACACCTCAGCACCACTCCGACACACTCTCCCGCAATCTGACCCAGGGATGTTACCCCGTGGTTTCCCTCCTATCATCAAAGATTGGGCGTCCCGAAGGCTTTGCCCCAATCCCGTCATCCGGTGAGCTGCCCTGCGAAGGGAAGCTGCACAGGAGGTACTCCCACGGAGTGGGTTTTCAGATTTTTTTGCGTTTTTGCGTTTTGCGGAATGAAGGGTTTTACGGTGGCCGGAGTGCAAATCCTACCACCAACCTCCTAATAAGAAGTAACCCAACTGCAGGAGGACGTCTGCAGACACAGTTGGGCACTAGATATGGATGACCGTTGGCTCACAGGGAGCTCCTCCGCCCTTTGACAGGTTTTGTTTTTAATCCTGCTGGGTGTCCATATCCAAACACCCCCCTCACCAGAAAACCTGGTGGGGGAGACAGTTTCGTCGCCGACAACCCGACCATGGAACAGGTTAGTACAGGTTTACATGGTACCTGTAGCAGGTCATAGATCGAACCTGACCTGACAATTATCAAAATACATCAAATAATTACTATCTTTTTCACTATCATAATTTGGAAGATATTTATTATTTGCTTTAGCATATCTTTTTGAACATACTTGTGATATTCCACCTCTCTTTGACTTCTCAATCATCAAAAACATATCTACATCACTAATTAAATCTATATCTTATTTTGTCATTTTCAACATTACACTCCAAGCTAAACCAGGATCTGTGAAATAGTGGGCAGGATCTAATCCATAACAATTTTTTATTATGACAGAGTGATCTAAAAGCTTCAAAGACATCAGCTCACAATAAAACATCTGTTTTAAGATACAAATCATGATATTCTCCAAGGTTCTTTATCTTAAATATTTTCCAAATTCATTGTGCGTGTTTACATTCCTTATCACTTATCTCTTCTTCATCAAGGTTATTATAGAAACTTTCTTTTGAAGGAAGTTGTGTTTCTTTAAATCTCATAAATGAATCCATTTAATCATAAGGATAAATTCCCTTACTTGTAAGAATTTTCTCTTTACTTTGAATTTCATTCCTTGTTTGAATTTCCTCTCTGGTGAGAATTCCCTCTTTAATCAGAATTTCATCTTTAATCAGAATTTCCTCTTTAGTTAGAATTTCATTCATTGTTTGAATTTTCTTTACTGGTACGGGCCCGTAGGGACGGGCCCGTAGGTGCGTAAACGACGACTGGATTGGGGCATTATTTCAATTAGATTGGACCAACCGTATCATAAATGGCCATAACTTGGGAAACATACTCAGGTCCCCAGCATCAATTGTGATGTCATATCAAACGAAGAAGAATTGTGTTGAATTGCCCCCCCTCTCTCTCCCTCCTCCCTCTCCCCCCTCTCTTGCCCCCCTCTCTCCCCTAGTCTCGCCCCCCTCTCTCCCCCCTCCTCTCTCGTCCTCTCTCTCGCCCCCCTCTCTTGCCGCCTCTCTCCCCCTTTGTCTTGCCCTTCCTCTCTCCCCCTCCTCTCTCGCCCCTCTCTCTCGCCCCCACTCTCATCCCCCCTCTCCCGCCCCCCTCTTATCTCTCTCACAGATATTGGTCGACAGATAAATGGCCATAACTTGGGAACCGCTCGTCCGATTAATATCAAACCTCGAAAAGGCACATCCGCGGGTCCCCAGCAATATTCCTGGCAAGTTTCAATCAGATCGGACCATCAATCGTGCAAAAAATATATAAAAAAATTAAAAATAAATAAATAAACATTAATTGTGACGTCATTCGTGACGTCATAGCACCGTGTCTTGTCATTGGTCGACAGATAAATGGCCGTGACTTGGGAACCGCTTGGCCGATTAATATCAAACCTTGAAAAGGCACATCAGCGGGTCCCCAGCAATATTACTGGCAAGTTTCAATCAGATCGGACCGTCAATCATGCAAATAAAATAAAAATAATAAATAAATAAATAAATAAACATTAATTGTGACGTCATTCATGATGTCATAGCACCATGTCTTGTCATTGGTCGACAGATAAATGGCCGTAACTTGGGAACCGCTCGTCCGATTGATATCAAACCTTGAAAAGGCACATCAGCGGGTCCCCGGCAATACTCCTGGCAAGATTCAATCCGATCGGACCGGTGATCGTCCGGTTATTAATAATTTGGGAAATAATTGGCATGGTATGGTGAGAAGGTGGAACGACACCTTCAGCTGCCATATATACACCTTTTCAACACTGAAAAAGCAGTAAAATAGCCGTAACTTGGGAACCGCTTCTCCGATTGATATCAAACCTCGAAAAGGCACATCTGCGGGGCCCCGGCAATATTCCTGGCAAGTTTCAATCAGATCGGACTGGTGGTTGTTGAGAAACGGCGGTCTCAGACAGACACACACACACACACACACACACAGATTGCTGGAATTACAGATTATTTTCTTTATAAATAGAATTTCATCTTCAGTTGGAATTTCTTCATTAATTTCCTCATTAATTAGAATTTCCTCTTTACTTTGAATTCTCTCTTTAATTTGAATTTCCTCTTCAGTTAGAATTTCCTCTTTTGGAAAGAAGAATTAAGATTTGGAAAAGACCCCGTGGAGCTTAGATTTGATGCGAGGTAGGCTAGTGGTGTTCCCATAAACTTGGAAGAATCTTGAAACCTAATATGAGTTAAAGGTTTTGTGAATATCATTTTTGTAAATGAAATATACTTTTGACTTGTGTTTGTTATGGCAGAAATATTCCCTGGTGTTTTTGAAAGTTCATTTATAAATAGATGTGTATCATAGTTGGCGCTGTTGTGAAGAAAGACTGGAATAAAAGAAGGAAATTTAAAATTAAGATTACAACAGGAATGAGCGGGACCTCTCTATTTACCAGTAAGATGACAATGATCCCTAACTTTAGACTCCTCAATTTCCTTCTCACAAATATGACAGATATTGTTCTTTCTAACTTCTAATTTTTCTTCTTCGGTTAATTTCATCCGTTCATTTGTTTCTTTCATTAATTTAGTTAGTCTTATACAATCCTTTTCTAATCGTTTTACAAACTCTTGTGAAGCTTTTTTTCCACTATAATGTTCAAGTTTATTATACTTTTCTCCAACAGATGATTTGATATAATAACAGAAACCACAAGGAATATGTTTTTGATATTTATTTGTATATGATTCTTTTGGATTAGGAGAAGCAGTATTTATCTTTTTTAGGATACATTCAAAATCAGCATATATCACAAATGGGTGCATGATAGATTTATTATAATCTTCAAAAGAAATCTTTTCACCAGGTTTCAGCATTGTTATTACAGCTGATTTATGATTACTACAATTTTTTGAATGTTGTTCTAATCGTTCTTTTGTATGAAATGAATTAAGACATCGCTTACAAGGATATATTTTGTTTGCAGTTCTGAATACATGAGAAGAGATTAATCTTGATAAATTATTGATGTATGTATAATGTGAATTCTTTCCAACACTAAAATATAAAAGATCAATGTGTGTTTCTTCATTTTTATAGTTTTTGAAATTTTTAATATTTGAACTTTGTTTGTATCCGTTAATCCACATACATTAACAGAAAGATTATTCTTTTTCTCAAATTTAGGAAAATCTGTAAGTTGCATTGGGAATTTAAAATCTTTAATGTCCAAGGTATTCTCATATTTCATATATTGTTTTACTCTTTCTGAATTACAATTTGGTGGATGTAAGTGAGCAAGAACAGACCAGAGAAAACATTTATTATCATTGTTCTTCATATTAACAACTGTCTTCTTTGGTTTTATTTCTTTTGGCAATTCAATACAAGAAGAAGCTTTAAGAGGGTTTGATTTTAGAATGTGTATATCGAAAAAGATGATTTTTTAAAATATGAAATCCACTTCCTACCACTGTATTATCAACATCCTCCTCTTGTCTTGATAGTTCTTCATCAACCCCACTATTCAAAAGATCTTGAAATGATGTTATAAAATGAAGATCTGTTCTCATATTAGGAGTTTGTTCTTCATCTTGTCTTTTCATATTCATTTTCACTCCCATATAAAACTTTAAAGTTTTCATTTCTTTTAATGTCTTTCTAATAACTTTTTCAACATCAGGTTTCACGATTTCAATTGATTCAGCTATTGATGATGGACCGGGTTCTCCAAATTGAAAAATCCTTATTTTTATATGGCCTTTAAATGCCCCATCATTGTTTTCAATATAATAGTCTCCCTTGACTTTAAACTCATTTTTCTTGATTTTGTGATTGACGATGTCTATGATAACTACTCTTCAAAACATATTTGATGAAATAGATTAAATGTGTGTTTGTTGGTTCGAAGGTATTTTTTATAATGTTTATATTCGTGATTACAAACATCGCAGTAAGTTGTATTCACCATATTTATATCATAAAACTTTGCTTAAACTAAGATTTTCTTGATGAAAATTTCGTTTAATTTATAAGTGAATCTGTGCTTAAAACCATTTTATCCTCCAACCTTTTTTCACTTAATAAATACAATGTTTCAAGACACAAAAGACAAGTTTCAATCAATCTCTTCATTTGTAAAAGAGACTGAGAAAATTGTCAAAGATGTAAAATTGAACAAAGATAAATATAACAACTATTGGATAAAAACAATTATGGTGGATAAGATGAGTTCTTCAATTTCCTTCAGTAGAAGGGCTTTTAATATACCTGGTAGAACATCAATTAAAGTATCTCCAACAAAAGTTTCTCCTATCCTTCTGGTAATCTATTCAAAACTAGAAAAAGCAATGAAACAAGAAAAAGTATCAAAAAACAAAAACCTTATGGATGAAGCTTTACAAAGGAAAGATAAGACCATCTGCAATATGCAAGGAGAAATTTGTATTTTTTTTAACAACCCTAAAGATGTAAATCCTGATGAAATAAAGGATGTTAATATTTCAGGTGAAATGACATTTCGTTCAATTGTAGTTAAGGATCATTTTAAAATTACCTTCAATATAAAAAATGTTGAAGTTGAATCTGGTAATGAAAAAAAGTAGATAGGTATCGATGGTGATATTATTAAATATGAGTCAATATGCAACTGAAAGTAGAGATGAATTTCAGTTGAAGTAAAGTTTTACTTTATAAATATGCTCGACTTCCCTGATTCTCCTTCTGACAAATTTGAGAATTGTCCTGCATGTGAGAGACGGGGATTAAACACAGAGTCAAAAGCCTTTCAACAATGTATATTCTGTGATTATCTTATAATTAATGATCATAAAAAATATAAAAAGGAAAATAATTCTTTTCGATTTACACCAAAAATGAATTACTTTACAAGATTGATTCGAGAAATGAATGTAAAGTATGAGGGTGATAACACACCTTTGCTTACAAGGGAAGAAACTGAACGTATTAGAGAAATGTTCAAAGGATTGTTGTTATATATTATTCATGGATGTGATTTTCAGGGAAATATCAACACAAGATATTGCATAAATAAAATAATGGATTATTTTGAAATTAAACCTGAACTTAGGATAAAATATAGAGTTTCTAAAAAAGCCAATAATAAATTAAATAAGCTGTTTTCCAAATACATAAATGAATGATTTTTTACCCATTTGGGAAATAAGATAAAATTTAACAACCATAAAAATCTCCCAAATTCATTAAGATGTCTCATAGTTGGTTCAAGTGGATGTGGAAAAACCTGCTTACTTTTAAAGATGCTCCTGACTCCCAACTTTTTAGATTATGATAATTTAATAATTTTCACAAAGTCGAGTTTTCAACCAGAGTATCAACTACTCTCACAAGGTTTTAATGCTGGTCTTCAAAAAGAAGATATAATCGGTTTATTTAAACTTCAAAAAACCTAAATGATTACAACATTGGAGATATAATTCAACTATTTTGTAATACACAGAGATGTAAAAAGAAATCAAAACCGATAACTTATCTTCTTCGTGATAATATGGATGATATACCGTCTCCCCAAGATTTGGATAAATCAAAAAAGAACCTCGTTGTCTTTGATGATAGTGTTAATGAGAGAAACCAAACGGTAATGGACAGCTACTACACAAGAGGGAGACATTCTTCTTGTAATTGTATTTATCTTAGTCAATCGTACTTTCAACTTCCTTGTCGTTCCATCAGAAACAATGCTAATACTTTTATTTTATTCAAGTTAAATTCAATAGATATAAATAATTTTTGGAGAGATAATTGTTCTTCATTATGTAGTAAAAAGGAATTTGGGGATTACATGAAGCACACAACTGAAAAATATAAATATATTGTTGTGAAACAAGATGAGGTATTAAGGGATATATTTTTTGTTTTATAAACAATTACATATATAAATGACAACTATTATTATAAATCTTGTGGGTAAATCCGCTTCTGGAAAAAGCTTTCATCAATCAAGGTTCTTGTTTAGTACAAATGAGAATATTGTAAATTTACTTAAAAAACACCCCGTGATACGCATTGTATCAACAACGAGAGCAATAAGACCTGGAGAAGTAAAAGATGAAGATTATCACTATATTTCAGTGGAGGAACATATGCGATTGAGGAATGAAGGTCAAATATTTGAGGTTTCTCTTGGTACAACAAAATATTCACATTGCACGAGTGAGTTGAAGAAACTAAAGTCTGGTGGTCTTGGGATATTGGAAACTAATCCAGAAGGAATGTACAAATTATAAAACATCTGAGCGGAGTGAAGATTTTATCATTCGGTTTTGATGTTGATGAAGAAACTCAACGCAAACGTATGAAAAGCAGAGATGCAAGTATTAGTGAAGAAGAAATTACAACTCGTATTAATGTTAATAATGAATTTGATGAAATATTTAAAGAAAAGGATTTATTTGAACACATCGACTTGGATGATGAAGAAAAGGAAAATTTCCCTGTTGATCTTTACAATTCATGAAATGATATTTTCCAATAAATAAATGAATGCGAAAGAAAGAGCAAGAAGATTTAAGGAACATCAAGAGTTGGTTTCAAAAGTTGTAAAACAACAGGAAGACATGAAGAAGAAATGCAGACAGAAACTAACGGGCGAAGAAGCATTTGAAAGAAAACAAGAGAAATGTTTTAAACCACTTTTAAAAACTTCCCAAGAAAAAATGAAAGATGTTTCCACAGTTCCCAGAGTAGAATATACTCCGAAAAAACTTCAAATGTTAAAAGATTTTGATCAAATGACGGAGGAAGAATTAGAGCATTTCGGAGAATAAGAGTATGATGATGAAGGTTCATTTCAACAAATGGAAGAGATTAATCGACCCCCTGATTATATTGTGAATGCTCTTCAAAACAATGAATATTCAGTGGATTCAAAAACCAAAGCAGGACTCATTCCAACAGAACAACCAGCAATATTTCATCTTGTTCAAGAAAACGTATTGTTATTTCCAGCCTTCTTACTACCTAACAACAAAAACAGTCTATTAACGAATTGCGATGGGTCATTTAGAAGAAAACTAATACCTGAACCAAGAATACTTAAAGCCTGAATAATGTGTTTCTCCTTCTCATTTTTCCTACTTTTACCAGAAATATGAACCCTAAAATTAAGAGTGTTCAGCAGATCAATATATACTCTATCTTCATTATTTTTCATGTCCAATAGCTTATCAATATACTTTGTTTCATCCCTCACAGTTGAACCTTGTCTTCCGTCTTTTGTGAGAAGAAACATTAATCTCGGAGTTAGTTTAACAGGGGGTTGAGCAGAACCCAAGAACTTTAATTCATCATTAAATATCAATACCTTTTCTTGAACAAGATGAAATATTACTGGTTGTTCTGTTGGAATGAGTCCTGCTTTGGTTTTTGAATCTGCTGAATATTCATTGTTTTGAAGAGCATTCACAATATAATCAGGGGGTCGATTAATCTCTTCCAGTTGTTGAAATAAACCTTCATCATCATGTTCTAATTCTCCGAAATGCTCTAATTCTTCCTCCTTCATTTGATCAAAATCTTTTAACATTTGAAGTTTTTTAGGAGTATATTCTACTGTGGGAACTGTGGAAACATCTTTCATTTTTTCTTGGGAAGTTTTTAAAAGTGGTTTAAAATATTTCTCTTGTTTTCTTTCCAATGCTTCTTCACCCGTTAGTTTCTGTCTGCGTTTCTTCTTTATGTCTTCCTGTTGTTTTACAACTTTTGAAACCAACTCTTGATGTTCCTTAAATCTTCTTGCTCTTTCTTTCACATTCATTTGTTTATTGGAAAATATCATTTCATGAATTGTAAAGATCAACAGGGAAATTTTCCTTTTCTTCATCATCCAAGTAGATGTGTTCAAATAAATCCTTTTCTTTATTAACATTAATACGAGTTGTAATTTCTTCTTCACTAATACTTGCATCTCTGCTTTTCATACGTTTGCGTTGAGTTTCTTCATCAACATCAAAACCGAATGATAAAATCTTCACTCCGCTCAGATGTTTAATAATTTGTCTCGTTCCTTCTGGATTAGTTTCTAATATCCCAAGACCACCAGATTTTAGTTTCTTTAACTCACTCTTACAATGTGAATATTTTGTTGTACCAAGAGAAACCTCCTAAAATATTTGACCTTCATTCCTCAATCGCATATGTTCCTCCACTGAAATATAGTGATAAACTTCACCTTTTACTTCTCCAGGTCTTACTGCTCTAGTTGTTGATACAATGTGTATCACAGGGTGTTTTTTAAGTAAATTTACAATATTCTCATTTGTACTAAACAAGAACCTTCATTTATGAAAGTTTTTCCAGAAGCGGATTTACCCACAAGATTTATAATAATAGTTGTCATTTATGTATGTAATTGTTTATAAAACAAAAAATATATCCCTTAATACCTCATCTTGTTTCACAACAATATATTTTTATTTTTCAGTTGTGTGCTTCATGTTATCCCCAAATTCCTTTTTACTACATAATGTAGAACAATTATCTCTCCAAAAATTATTTATTAAAATTGAATTTAACTTGAATAAAATAAAAGTATTAGCATTGTTTCTGATGGAACGACGAGGAAGTTGAAAGTACGAGTGACGAAGATAAATACAATTACAAGAAGAATGTCTCCCTCTTGTGTAGTAGCTGTCCATTACCGTTTGGTTTCTCTCATTTACACAATCATCAAAGACAACGAAGTTCTTTTTTGATTTATCCAAATCTTGGGGAGAAGGTATATCATCCGTATTATCACTAAGAATACAAGTTATCGGTTTTGATTTCTTTTTAGATCTCTGTGTATCACAAAATAGTTGAATTATATCTTCAATGTTGTAATCATTTAGGTTTTTTTGAAGTTTAAAGAAAACCGATTATATCTTCTTTTTGAAGACCAGCATTAAAACCTTGTGAGAGTAGTTGATACTCTGGTTGAAAACTCGACTTTGTGAAAATTATTAAATTATCATAATCTAAAAAGTTGGGAGTCAGGAGCATTTTCAAAAGTAAGCAGGTTTTTCCACATCCGCTTGAACCAACTATGAGACATCTTCATGAATTTGGAAGATTTTTATGATTGTTAAATTTTATCTTATTTTTCCCAAATGGGTAAAAAATCATTCATTTATATATTTGGAAAACAGGTTATTTAATTTATTATTGGCTTTTTTAGAAACTCTATATTTTATCCTAAGTTCAGGTTTAATTTCAAGATAATCCATAATTTTATTTATGCAATATCTTGTGTTGATATTTCCCTGAAAATCACATCCATGAATAATATATAACAACAATCTTTTGAACATTTCTTGAATACGTTCAGTTTCTTCCCTTGTAAGGAAAGGTGTGTTATCACGCTCATACTTTACATTAATTTCTCGAATCAATCTTGTAAAGTAATTCATTTTTGATGTAAATCGAAAAGAATTATTTTCCTTTTTAATTTTTTTATTATCATTAGTGTTGGCGCAGTGGTTCGGGCAGCGGCTTGGGATCCAAAAGATCCTGAATTCAAGCCCCGTTGGGCCACTGAATTAATACACCAGGGGGTTGACTCAGCCTGTCATCCTTCCGAGGTCGGCGAAATGAGTACCAGTGTACTGGGCCGGTGTATACCCTGGTTAAAATAGGTGTACCATATCCCTGTGTCGTAAGAGGCGACCAGGGTTGCGTCAGGAAGGGCATCCGGCGTAAAACATGTGCCAAATCACTATGCGGATCATACGGATGATCTGCTGTGGCGACCCCCAAACGGGAGCAGCCGAAAGAAGAAGAAGAAGAAGAAGAATTTTTTTATTATCATTAATTATAAGATAATCACAGAATATACATTGTTTATAGGCTTTTGACTCTGTGTTTAATCCCCGTCTTTCACATGCAGGACAATTCTCAAATTTGTCATATGGAGAATCAGGGAAGTCGAGCATATTTATAAAGTAAAACTTTACCGAAACTGAAATTCATCTACACTTTCAGTTGCATATTGACTCATATTTGATAATATTACCATCGATACCTATATACTTTTTTCATTACCAGATTCAACTACAACATTTTTTAATATTAAAGGTAATTTTAAAATGATTCTAAACTACTATTGAACGAAATGTCATTTCACCTGATATATTAACATCCTTTATTTCATCAGGATTTACATCTTTAGGGTTGTTGAAAAAAATACAAATTTCTCCTTGCATATTACAGATGGTCTTATCTTTTCTTTCTAAAGCTTCATCCATAAGGTTTTTGTTTTTTGATACTTTTTCTTGTTTCATTGCTTTTTCTAGTTTTGAATATATTACCAGAAGGAGAGGAGAAACTTTTGTTAGAGATACTTTAATTGATGTTCTACCATGTATACTAAAAGCCCCTCCACTGAAGGAAATTGAAGAACTCATCTTATCCACCATAATTGTTTTTATCCAATAGTTGTTATATTTATCTTTGTTCAATTTTACATCCTTGACATATTTCTCAGTATCTTTTACAAATGAAGAGATTGATTGAAACTTGTCTTTTTTGTCTTGAAACATTGTATTTATTAAGTGAAAAAAGTTGGAGGATTAAATGGTTTTAAGCACAGATTCACCTAAAAATTAAACGAAATTTTCATCAAGAAAATTTTAGTTTAAGCAAAGTTTTATTATATAAATATGGTGAATACAACGAACTGCGATGTTTGTAATCACGAATATAAACATGATAAAAAACACCTTCGAACCAACAAACACACATTTAATCTATTTCATCAAATATCTCCTCTTGAGTTGGAAAGAAAACATTGTGATATCTGCTCAAAGGATGTTTTGAAGAGTAGTTATAATAGACATCTTCAATCACAAAAACACAAGAAAAATTAGTTTAAAGTAAAGGGACACTATTACATTGAAAACACTGATGGGGGCATTTAAAGGCCATATAAAAATAAGGATTTTTCAATTTGGAGAACCCGGTCCATCATCAATAGCTTAATCAATTGAAATAGTGAAACCTGATGTTGAAAAAGTTATTAGAAAGACATTAAAAGAAATGAAAACTTTAAAGTTTTATATGGGAGTGAAAATGAATGTGAAAAGACAAGATGAAGAACAAACTCTTAATATGAGAACAGATCTTCATTTTATAATATCATTTCGAAATTTTTTGAATAGTGGGGTTTATGAAGAACTATCAAGACAAGAGGAGGATGTTGATAATACAGTGGAAGGAAGTGGATTTCATATTAAAAAAAATCATCTTTTTAGACATACACATTCTAAAATCAAATCCTCTTAAAGCTTCTTCTTGTATTGAATTACCAAAAGAAATAAAACTAAAGAAGGCAGTTGTTAATATGAAGAACAATGATAATAAATGTTTTCTCTGGTCTGTTCTTGCTCACTTGCATCCACCAAGTTGTAATTCAGAAAGAGTAAAACAATATATGAAATATGAGAATACCTTGGACAGAAGAGATTTTAAATTCCCAATGCCACAAACAGATATTCCTAAATTTGTGAAAAAGAATAATCTTTCTATTAATGTATGTGGATTAACGGATACAAACAAAGTTCAAATATTAAAAATTTCAAACAACTATAAAAATGAAGAAACACACATTGATCTTTTATATTTTAGTGTTGGAAAGAATTCACATAATACATACATCAATAATTTGTCAAGATTAATCTCTTCTCATGTATTCAGAACTGCAAACAAAATATATCCTTGTAAGCGATGTCTTAATTCATTTCATACAAAAGAACGATTAGAACAACATTCAAAATATTGTAGTAATCATAAATCAGCTGTAATTCCAATGCCGAAACCTGGTGAAAAGATTTCTTTTGAAGATTATAATAAATCTATCATGCCCCCATTTGTGATATATGCTGATTTTGAATGTATCCTAAAAAAGATAAATACTGCTTCTCCTAATCCAAAAGAATCATATAAAAATAAATATCAAAAACATATTCCTTGTGGTTTCTGTTCTTATATCAAATCATCTGTTGGAGAAAAGTATAATAAACTGGAACATTATAGTGGAAAAAAAGCTTCACAAGAGTTTGTAAAACGATTAGAAAAGGATTGTATAAGACTAACTAAATTAATGAAAGAAATAAATGAACTGATGAAATTAACCGAAGAAGAAAAATTAGAATTTCGAAAGAACAATATCTGTCATATTTGTGAGGAGAAAATTGAGGAGTCTAAAGTTAGGGATCATTGTCATCTTACTGGTAAATATAGAGGTCCCGCTCATTCCTGTTGTAATCTTATTATAAATTTCCTTCTTTTATTCCAGTCTTTCTTCACAACAGCGCCAACTATGATACACATCTATTTATAAATGAACTTTCAAAAACACCAGGGAATATTTCTGCCATAACAAACACAAGTCAAAAGTATATTTCATTTACAAAAATGATATTCACAAAACCTTTAACTCGTATTAGGTTTCTAGATTCTTACAAGTTTATGGGAACACCACTAGCCGACCTCACATCAAATCTAAGCTCCACGGGGTCTTTTCCAAATCTTAATTCATTCTTTCCAAAAGAGGAAATTCTAACTGAAGAGGAAATTCAGATTAAAGAGAGAATTCAAAGTAAAGAGGAAATTCTAATTAATGAGGAAATTAATGAAGAAATTCTAACTGAAGTTGAAATTCTATTTAAAAAGAAAATAATCTATAATTCCAGCAATCTCGTGTGTGTGTGTGTGTGTGTGTGTGTGTGTGTGTGTGTGTGTGTGTGTGTGTGTGTGTGTGTGTGTGTCTGTCTGTCTGTCTGTCTGTCTGTCTGTCTGTCTGCGACCGCCGTTTCTCGACAACCACCGGTCCGATCTGATTGAAACTTGCCAGGAATATTGCCGGCGCCCCGCAGATGTGCCTTTCCGAGGTTTGATATCAATCGGACAAGCGGTTCCCAAGTTACGGCTATTTTACTGCTTTTTCAGTGTTGAAAAGGTGTATATATGGCAGCTGAACGTGTCGTTCCACCTTCTCACCTTATCATGCCAATTTTTTACAAAATTATTAATAACCGGATGATCACCGGTCCGATTGGATTGAAACTTGCCAGGAATATTGCCGGGGACCCGCTGATGTGCCTGCTCAAGGTTTGATATCAATCGGACAAGCGGTTCCCAAGTTATGGTCATTTATCTGTCGACCAATGACAAGACACGGTGCTATGACATCATGAATGACGTCACAATTAATCTTTATTTATTTATTATTTTTATTTTATTTGCACGATTGACAGTCCGATCTGATTGAAACTTGCCAGGAATATTGCTGGGGACCCGCTGATGTGCCTTTTCAAGGTTTGATATTAATCGGCCAAGCGGTTCCCAAGTCACGGCCATTTATCTGTCGACCAATGACAAGACACGGTGCTATGACGTCACGAATGACGTCACAATTAATGTTTATTTATTTATTTTTAATTTTTTAAATATATTTTTTGCACGATTGACGGTCCGATCTGATTAAAACTTGCAAGGAATATTGCTGGGGACCCGCGGATGTGCCTTTTCAAGGTTTGATATTAATCGGACGAGCGGTTCCCAAGTTACGGCCATTTATCTGTCGACCAATATCTGCGAGAGCGATAAGAGGGGGGTGAGAGTGGGAGCGAGAGAGAGGGCGAGAGAGGAGGGGGAGAGAGGAAGGGCAAGACAAAGGGGGAGAGAGGGGGCAAGAGAGGGGGGCGAGAGAGAGGAGGGGGAGAGAGGGGGGGCGAGAAAGAGGGGGGCGAGAGAGAGGGGGCAATTCTTCGACACAATTCTTCTTCGCTTGATATGACATCACAATTGACGCTGGGGACCTGAGTATGTTTCCCAAGTTATGGCCATTTATGATACGGTTGGTCCAATCTAATTGAAATAATGCCCCAATCCAGTTGTCGCTTACGCACCTACGGGCCCGTACTGGTAAAGAAAATTCAAACAATGAATGAAATTCTAACTAAAGAGGAAATTCTGATTTAAGATGAAATTCTCATTAAAGAGGGAATTCTCACGAGAGAGGAAATTCAAACAAGGAATGAAATTCAAAGTAAAGAGAAAATTCTTACAAGTAAGGGAATTTATCCTTATGATTATATGGATTCATTTATTAGATTTAAAGAAACACAACTTCCTTCAAAAGAAAGTTTCTATAATAACCTTTATGAAGAAGAGATAAGTGATAAGGAATATAAACACGCACAAGAAATTTGGAAAATATTTAAGATAAAGAACCTTGGAGAATATCATGATTTGTATCTAAAAACAGATGTTTTATTGTTCGCTGATGTGTTTGAAGCTTTTAGATCACTCTGTCATTATTAAAAATTGTTATGGATTAGATCCTGCCTACTATTTCACAGCTCCTGGTTTAGCTTGGAGTGCAATGTTGAAAATGACAAAACAAGATATAGATTTAATCAGTGATGTAGATATGCTTTTGATGATTGAGAAGTCTAAGAGAGGTGGAATATCACAAGTATGTTCAAAAATATATGCTAAAGCAAATAATAAATATCTTCCAAATTATGATAGTGAAAAAGATAGTAATTATTTGATGTATTTTGATGCTAATAATTTGTATGGATGGGCAATGTCTCAATCTCTGCCTTATGGTAAATTAGAGTGGGTGGAAGAAAAGGATTATGAAAAGGCTTTGATGAATATTGTTATTTCTTCTCAAGAGGAATTGAATGAGGAAGAAGAAGGTTATTATTTTGAAGTTGATTTGAGGTACCCGAGTGATCTTCATAATAAGCATAAAGACGTTCCTTTTGCATGTGAGAAAGAAAGACCAAAGAAAGAATGGTTCAGTGATTATCATAAAAGTTTTAATATTAAAGGCAAATCAACAGAAAAGTTATTAACAACATTCTCTGATAAAGAGGGATATGTTTTGCATCAGAGAAGCTTAAAACAGTTTTTGAGAGAAGGATTGAGAGTAGCTGAAATTCATAGAGTTTTAAAATTTAAACAAAGTCCTTGGATGAAAAAGTATATTAAATTTAATACAGATATGAGAACAAATACAAAAGTAATATTTGAAGGGGATTTCTATAAATTGATGAATAATGCTGTGTTTGGAAAGACAATGGAGAATGTTCGAAACATGCAAAACATTAGATTTGCAACATCTTGGAAAGAAGCTTCGAGATTGATAAATAAACCAAGTTTTAAGAGAGAAGAGGTTTTTTCAGAGAACTTTTCTGCTATTCATATGGAAAAGGAAAGTATTGTAATGGATAAACCAATTTATATTGGAACAGCAGTTCTTCATTTATCAAAGATATTGATGTATGATTATTTGTATAATGGCTTAAAGAAAGAGTATGGTGAAAATGTTTCATTGTTGTATATGGACACATAGTTTTATCCTAGATATAAAAACTGATGATGTTTTCAAGATATGAAGAAAAATATTGGAGTATATGATACAAGTAATTTTAGTAAGAAGAGCGAGTTATTTTCCAAAAATAATGAAAAGGTTATTGGTAAGTTTAAGGATGAGTTGGGTGGAAAAGTAATGAGTGAGTTTATTGGATTGAGAACAAAGGCATATGCTTCTAAGTATGTTGATCAGATTGATAAGAGGTTAAAGGGAATAAAGAAATATGTAATAAAGAAATCAATAACTTTTAGAAATTATCATAATTGTTTGATGAATAAGAAAGGAGAATATAGGAAAATGAATACAATAAGAAGTTATAAACACAACATATATTGTGAAGAAGTAAATAAAAAGGCATTGGGAGCCTTTGATGATAAGAGATTTATTTTAGATCATGGAATAGATTGTGTTCCATATGGATATTGTATGATAGAGTGTATAAAATAGATTGTGTTTTAACGATGGGAAGATGGGTTAGGGTTTTTTAAGGGCTACCGCCGCGCATTTTTTTCATAATATGTAAATGGTCAAACCAAGTATTAATCAAACGAAAGAGTGGAGAGAATCTCAGTCTTGGTATAAAAATGGAAAACATAATGAATGTGAAAAATATCAAATAAGTCTTAATGAAAAAATAACTAAAACAAAGGTAAATAAAACAAATAAGCGAATCGATTTAAAAACTCGTAATTTAGACGATGTGAAGAAAAAAATTAATATCTTTGAATGGACTGAAAACTTTGATGTTTATCAATTGAACAATGAAAAAACAATTTTCTATAATCTCAAGATGATATGTGGCTCAGGAGGTGGTCAAACAAGAGCATTAAGAGAAGTTTATCATTTCGTAATGGCACAAAAGGGGTATCTTAAAAAAATAAAGATTCAAATGTTTTGTTTTTAAATATTTTAGATGGGGATTATTGTGTAAAGAAAATTAAACTATTGAAGGAATTTGAGAATGAACCAATCTTTATAGGTTCAATGAGTGAGCTAAACAATATGCATTGGTTATTTGAAAAAGAGTGTCCCTCGGCTTACATGTTTCAGATATTTCTTTAGAATCACCTTTAACAAATGACATTACTACTTTACTACTTGAACAAATCTTTATCTTATTGCATTGGTTATTTGAAAAAGTGTCCCCAGGTTAAAAGGGGAGACAAATAAATATACCTTGGGATAAAAAGTGGGTTTACTTTTTGGGGAAAAAAAAAAATGAATCGCTGAAAATCCCCCATTCATTTACATGGGGAAAAGTGAGCCAGAATCAGTATATTCACCCTACTAACCATGCTTCCCATTGTCTCAGGTTGCTTACCTGCATTTGTTTTTTCCATTTATTTATTTCCAATTTTTTATCTTGCCAAAACGAAGTTTTTGCAAGATATGTTAGCCAGCTTGTATGTTTTTTTTTTGTCTGTAATCACGTATAAAAAATTCTTCAGAGCACAGTTATCATTGGAAATTTTTGTAACTTCGCATATCAGAGGCCTATAGAGGTCCATTTCAGCGCATAAAATTTTGAAGGTCAAGGTCAAAGGTCAAGGTCACTTTTTCGCAAATCAGGGGAGTCGACGAAACCCTTATTTTTTTTGAGTAATTTTGATCGGATCGTCTTCAAACTTCATGGGAATATAGTTCATGGTCTGGCGCTCAGCTGATTAATTTTTGGTGGCGATTGGCCTTGACCCTCATGGTTAGCACCTAAGGTCAAACATATTTGACCCCAAGGTCAAATTTTCAAGTTTTAGGAACCATATCGTGTAGTACCTCAAATTGAACACCTCTGAGTGCTTTCTAGATATGTCAAGCTTGAGACATTATGACGTCATTTGGTGACGTTATGAGGCAAACGCATATTTTTCATGGTTACTCTGTAGAACGATTCTCATCGGAATCTCTCGTAGGCAGATATTCCTCAAGGAGTCGCTCCTGGTGGATAGAAACTCTGTTCACCTCAGTGTGACCTTAAAGAAGTCACACGTGGTCACCTTTTGGCAAGATACGGGTCACCCTGCGGGTGACATTAGTTTATTTTTTTCATTTATTTATTTTCATTTATCTTTATTTTAATTTACTGATGCTTTCCAATAGTTCTGTGATTATTCCTGGTGTATCGGCTTCGATGTCCGTCGGCACGCGAAATGACCGTGCTTCCCCATTGTCTCGGGTTGCTCACCTGCATTTTTTTCTTCATTTATTTATTTTAATTTATTTATATTTTCATTTACCGATGCTTTCCGATGGTGCTGTGATTTTTTTCCCAGTGTATTGGTTTCAATTTCCGTCGGCACACAAAATTACCTTGCTTCACCCATTGTCTCGGGTCGCTCACCTGCATTTTTTTTCTTCATTTATTTATTTTAATTTATTTATATTTTCTTTTACCGATGCTTTCCGATGGTTCTGTGATTTTTCCCAGTGTATTGCTTTCAATTTCCGTCGGCACACAAAATTACCTTGCTTCACCCATTGTCTCGGGTTGCTCACCTGCATTTTTTTCCATTTATTTTTTTCATTTATTTATATCTTCATTTATTTATATTTTAATTTACTGATGCTTTCCAATAGTTCCATGATTTTTCCCATTGTATCAGCTTCAATTTCCATCGGCACACAAAATTACCTTGCTTCACCATTTGTCTCAGGTCCCTCACCTGCATTTTTTCATTTCTTTTTTCATTTATTTATTTTCATTTATTTATATTTTCATTTATGGATGTTTCAGTCAGTTCTGTGATTTTTTTTCCTGGTGTATTGGCTTCGATATCCATCAGCACGCAAAATTTCAGCTTTCTACATCAACCGGAAGGTACCGATCTTTAATATCAGTGAATCAGTGGTTAGAATGAGCTTTATATATCAGATGTAGAAATCAAGAGCAAGAATTGCTTTGCAATACATGTCGCCTGCCAAAGTCATACTTTCGAAGTTCAAAAAGGGGATAACTCTGTGAAAAATTGACGAAACTTCCTGAAACTCGAACTTCTTCTGTAACTTATCATCATAAAGACATGCACCAAGTTTTAGTTGAATATGTTAAAGGATATGGGGGAAAAAGTCTGAAAAACCCACAGGTGGGACGGAAAGATGGACAGAGGGAGAGCATACCTCTCGTCCCCTCTGGTGAAACCACTTGGGGACTAATAAGAAACCTTGGCATGTCTTAGCCTACTGTGAGTATCCTTATGGAACCTTTTGAACGCCTCTCGTATTTATGACTAATTCCCTTCAGCGACCTGATTTCATGGAGCATGTCAATCTCCTTATCATGGAAATTATGAGCTTGTCATTCTCTAATGGCGTATTGGCATCATAATCATTCTTTACCAGTACTTGTGTGCTGGTTGAATCAACTCTGGGGGTAGGGGGTTCTCCCCTTTGGCTATGTTGGTGATGTATTGCCTCCATATATTGGAGTATGATGAGATATTAATGTCTATAAGAAAACGCTAGCACGTGGGACAGCAGGCTTATGTCTGGCACACTCATTGATGCAACACCCTACTTCCGATCAAGCACCAGGATGACGGTTTATTGTTGAGCCGGGATATGAACACAGACGACCCAGCTCAAAGGTGGGTATGTCACTACTGATCGTCTATCCTGTCTGCTCCACAGATAGCATCATCACAACGGATAAAGGGAGGGAAATTGTTGTTTGAGTGTTATAGATCATTCCAGAATTGATCATTGATTATAATTATCTCGTTTCTTTTTTTTCCAGTTTCAGCAACTGTGATCTTCAGCAGAGGTGCAGTTTTCGTCATTTTATTGGTTGATGTCAGAAAATTACATCACAGTACAAATGTGATAAGTAGGGGGATAATTGCACTTTCCAAAACAGCGGTGTGGTTGTATTTGTGGTAGTAGTTATACCCGCTCCCTCTGTGAGCAAAATACAGTGTTACCAACCCCTCCCTCAGAAATCCCTCATTAAATCAACACCTCGGCAGGGGTCAAGGGTTAAACCACCAGCAGGATTGCACATGTACAGGAGAAAATTGCAAGTCGTTTTCGAACCCTTGCAGTGGGTAGGGCGGGGGGGGGGAGGGCTGGAAGGATGTATTTTGTGCCGATGACCTGACCCTGGGTACCCAGAGCCAATTCGATGTATTCTATGTATGTATCAGGTCAGGTCAGGTATGGGAGCATGTGCCAGAACAGCACGTCGCTGCGTCCACTTTCCGCCGGTACTCCAGGGGCCTCCGTCTGGCCATGCCCCAGGCAGATGCCAGGCCCATCCCCATCTCCTTGAGATGATGGTCAACCTGTTGCAACCATGAGGCACGTGGTCGACCCACTGGCCTCCTCCACTCATGAGACTCCCTCGCTGAGAGAATCTGGTGAGCAGGATCAGAGTCAGGAAAACGAGCCACATGTCCATACAGCCGCAACTGACGCTCACGGACTATGCAGGTAACAAATCTCATCCGAGTCTCTCTCAGCAACCGCTCGTTGGACACAAAATCCGACCAGCGATAGCCAAGGATTCTCCGAAGAGACCTGGTACCAAAGGAATTAAGTCTCCGCCTCAGATCCTTGGTCAGAGTCCAAGTCTTGCACCCATAGAGCAAGACTGGAAGTACCAAGGACCTGAAGACTCGGACTTTCGTCCTCCCGCACAGGTACCGGCAGCGCCACACCCCATGATCCAGTGAATCCATGACTCCCCAGGCCCGACCCAGACGTCTGTTGACCTCTGAC
The DNA here is from genome assembly GCF_056783735.1 of Eptatretus burgeri. Lineage (NCBI taxonomy): Eukaryota > Metazoa > Chordata > Myxini > Myxiniformes > Myxinidae > Eptatretus > Eptatretus burgeri. The sequence goes on along the minus strand of NC_140967.1, from coordinate 26,061,216 downwards.
TCGCAGCCAGCAGAGACATGAATATCACTGCCAAGGTAAGTGAATCTCTCCACGACCTCAACATCCTCACCACAAACAGACACAGACAGGACAGCAGCATCCAAGATGTCACCGAAAGCCTGGATCTTAGTTTTGACCCAAGAAACCCGTAATCCCAACGGCTCCGACTCCTCATTCAGCACCTCGAGGGCCCCCAAGAGGATGTCTAAAGTCTCCGCAAAGATGACTGCATCATCTGCAAAGTCAAGGTCCGAGATCTTGACATTCCCAAATGACGCACCACAACTTGATCTCTCTGACATCCTCCCTAGAATCCAGTCCATACAAGTGCTGAAAAGTGTGGGGGCAAGTACACATCCCTGACGAACTCCAGTAACAACTGGAAATAAGTCAGAGATGGTACCACCACACTTCACAGCACTCTCAGTACCAGAGTAGAGTTCAGACATCAGATCGATCAGTTTTGGTGGCACCCCACGAAGACCAAGAATCCTCCAGAGGACATCCTGATTCACTGAATCGAACGCTTTACAGAGATCAACATAGGCTGCAAGCAGCCCCTGCCGAAACTCTCGTCTGCGTTCGGTGAGGACACGAAGTGCAAGGATACGGTCAATCGTTGACCTCTTTGGTGTAAAGCCTGACTGCTCTGGACGCTGGTGCTCAAGCAGATGGTGGCGAACCCTATCGAGAATTATCCGAGCAAACACCTTGCCCGGCACTGAGAGCAGCGTCACCCCTCGGTAGTTGTTGCAATCTTGGCGATCACCCTTCCCTTTCCAGAGAGGGACAACAAGGCCCCTCTTCCAGTCAGTTGGGATGATGCCTGTGTTCCAGGCAGAGCACAAAACTGCATGCAACGACACGAGTGCAGCATTTCCACCAGCCTTGAGAAGTTCGGCATGGATGCCACAGATCCCTGGAGCTTTGCCCCGTTTCAACTGGTTCACCGCAGCCCGTGTTTCCACAAGCGTAGGTGGACCACAGTTGATTTGAGGGTCAGCAACAGGGATTGTAACACCCTTGACGTCCAACTCGACAGTTGGGGGATCAGCCTGGTACAACCGCTCAAAGTAACCGGCCCAGCGGGCCTTCACTTCAGACTCCTCTGTCAAGAGCCTCCCACTCTCTGCTCGAACTGCAGTGCTCCGAGGGATGGGCTTGGATGAACGTAATGCGCGAATTCCCCTGTAAGCGGGACGAGAATCACCTGTCCACAGGTGATGCTCTACCCCCTCACAGACTCCTCGCACATAGGCCTCCTTGTCCACCCTCAGTGCACGTACAGTTTTACGCCTCAGCTCCCTGAACAGCTCAGCTCTGCCATTCAGCCTGGCCCTGCGACTCTGGTCAATGGTATCCAGTGTCTCTTGAGAGACAAAATTCTTCTTTGCCCTGCGGTGAGCTCCAAGGCATCCACCGGCAACATCAAGGACGGTGGTCTTGAAGGCGCTCCACAACTCTTCAGGACCCCCCAAAGTACCCAGACCCCCAAGTGTCCACTCAGCCTGTTCGCAAACTCCTCAGCTACTCTCTCATCCCTGAGCTTGGCAACATCCAGCCTCGGCTGGGATGGTACCATTCTCCAGGATTTAAGGTGCAGCTTTAGAGTTGCTACAACAAGCCTGTGGTCAGTATTGAGGAACTGAGCACTCCGGTAGACCCTGCAGTTCTGGATCATCCTCCAACGACCGTCAATGAGGACATGGTCAATCTCCTTTGCCACACCGCCAGCGTTGGAATACCAAGTCCAGCGATGAGCTTGTGGGCGCTGAAACCATGAACCAGCCACCCTAAGTCCATGACTTCTTGCAAAGTCAAGGAACTTAGTGCCATTCTGGTTCATAGTTCCTGACCCATGGGGACCAACACACACCTCATAACCGTCCCTATCACTTCCAGTCGATGCATTGAAATCCCCCAAGACTAGAAGTGTATCTCGTCTGGGGCACTGATCAACCACAGACTCGAGTGTGGCGTAGAATGCATCCTTCACGGTGAGATCACTCGCCTCAGTCGGAGCATAAACAGAGACCAGGGAAATGACACCTAAGGAGTGACGAATCCTTAATCTCATAATACGCTCGTTGACCGGTGTTACCTCAATTATCATTGGGGTCAGCTTATTGGACACAGCTACAGCAACTCCTTGGGTATGGTAACCATCAGAGCGACCAGACCAATAGTAGGTGTAACCACCCACCATTATCTCACCGCAATCCGGTCTCCGAACCTCAGAGAGAGCTGCAATCCCGATGTCCAAACGCTTGAGCTCAGATGATAACAGAGACAGGTGATCATCCTCTCTTAGGGATAGGACATTCCAGGCACCCACCCGAAGGGACTGCTTCAGGTTAACCCAAGGAGACCGCCGTCTGGTGGACGACACCTCAGCACCACTCCGACACACTCTCCCGCAATCTGACCCAGGGATGTTACCCCGTGGTTTCCCTCCTATCAAAGATTGGGGGTCCCGAAGGCTTTGCCCCAATCCCGTCATCCGGTGAGCTGCCCTGCGAAGGGAAGCTGCACAGGAGGTACTCCCACGGAGTGGGTTTTCAGATTTTTTTGCGGAATGAAGGGTTTTTCGGTGGCCGGAGTGCAAATCCTGCCACCAACCTCCTAATAAGAAGTGACCCAACTGCAGGAGGACGTCCGCAGACACAGTTGGGCACTAGATATGGATGGCCGTTGGCTCACAAGGAGCTCCTCCGCCCTTTGACAGGTTTTGTTTTTAATCCTGCTGGGTGTCCATATCCAAACACCCTCCTCACCAGAAAACCTGGTGGGGGAGACGGTTTAGTCGCCGACAACCCGACCATGGAACAGGTTAGTACAGGTTTACATGGTACCTGTAGCAGGTCACAGATCGAACCTGACCTGACAAAAATGTATGTATGTATGGATTGTATGTATTCTATGTTTGTATGTATGTGTGTATGTATGTATGTATATATGTATGTTTGTGTGTATATATGTATGTATACAGTGTGTGTATGTATGTATTCTATGTATGTATGTATGGATGTATATATGTATGTATGTATGTATGTATGTATGTATGTATTCTATGTATGTGTGTATGTATTTATGTATGTATGTATGTATGTATATATGTATGTTTGTGTGTATGTATGTATGTATATATTGTTACGGCTGTGGAAATCTGCAATACACCATAAAGGCTCCTGAGATCAGTTATGACGATAAGTATATGTGTAGTTAGATTTCCCCACCGTTGTTTAGAGGGAATTTCCGTGTTCACAGGGCTGCGATCCTTTGAGTTGGCCGTTTTTCTTTTCTCTATCATTGTTTTGGACCAATCATCCACCAACAACCAAATCGCCACCACCAACATCATTCCCAAACAACTACAACTCAAACACCACCACCTTCGCCTCTTTACCTCCACAACTCCACCCCGCAAACATCGCTTCACTGCCATTCTCAAACGATGCCCGCCAGCAACCAAATCGCCACCACCAACACCCTTCCCAAACCACCGCAGCAAACTCTCACCACCTCCGCCTTTCTACCACATGTCGTACCATGGGTTGTGAATGGGTTCCTTTCGCCTCGAAAAGCGGATCAGGAATGATTCACGCCCACTTTTCTTCCGTCCAATGGCTGAGCATCAGGTGGTAGAGCCCCGCCTCCCAACCCGCTGTAATCCACAAATTTGCATAGGCGCTCCTCCCTCAGCCTATATAAGCGTGGGCAGTCAAGCAGTCAAGTGGCAGTCAAGTCTGGAGTCGGTGGAGTGGAAGTCAAGCTGTGTCGGCGGGGCAGTCAAGGCACAGTCAATTCTGGAGTCGGTGGAGTGGAAGTCAAGCAGTGTCGACGGGGCTGTCAAGTCGAGTGCAGGGTCGGCAGTGCAGTGTGTCGGTGTCGGCAGTCTGGAGAGTCGGGAGACGGGGTAGTCAAGTCGAGTGCAGTGTCGGCAGACGGCGGCAGTGTCGGTGGGGCAGAGTCGGGAGACGGAGCTCGAAGCCGACGGGAAAGGCAGACGGGGAGCGCCGGAGAGAGCTCGCCAGCCACGCCAGTAGCACGAAGCCAGGCGCAGCTACGCTGACATCGCGGCTTGCCTGCCATCGCGCCACGAGGGCGCGGGTTAGACCCTTCCATCTCGTGGACCTGGCCGCTCATCCAGGTTCCACGCACATTTGGTCCACGAACCTGTCTGCCACCCTTGCCTTTGAGGGTGGCTTTTTCCTTTGCTTTTGTGTAAATGCATGTGGTGGCGCCGTCTTATAAGTATAATTGTTTTAGTAATTGTGTAAATAAAGACTTTATTCAGTTGTTGCTCTTCATTTGCTTGCTTCACTGTTATACGTGCATGATTACTGTATGGCTATAAAATACGTGCTTGTCTGAGTGTGCAATAAATGTGCTTTCGAACTGTTCCCCGTTTCGTTGCGTCCTTTCCCTTGTTTGAAAGTTCCATCTTGCATCACGGAAGGAATTGGTAGAGGGGTGTAAGCACCCGGTAAATAATCATGTCCGTCGGGGCTGGCGATAACACCGCTCGGTTATCACTGAAGCACGGAACGGACCGCCTAAGCGGTTCGTGTCCTCGGCCGGCCAGCGGCGAGGTACGATCGCCCGGTTAACTACCCGCGCAGGTACTTAGGTAGGTCGACTTTGGCGAACAACCCTATCCTGCGCGGGTGGCCGATTGGCACGATTGTGGTGTGGTCGAAAGACCCACCCGTGATGAGCTCCTGGCAGTAGTTCCACGGAGGGTCACGACTGAATTGTCCGTTCCGGTGGGCGACGCGGTCGCGATTCGAGTTACGTGGCCGATCGCACGCCGGGCGGACCGAAATTCGTAACAATATGTATGTATGTATTCTATGTATGTTTGTATGTATGTATGTATTCTATGTATGTATGTATGTATTCTATGTATGTGTGTATGTATGTATGTATGTATATATGTATGTATGTATGTAATATGTATGTATGTATGTTAGTATGTATCACAGAAATTCCCTTCATACTTCCACAAACCTTGTAATATATCAATATATAGGATGAGAGGGTGTGGCATGTGCCTGGTGTTGGCTTAATGGTTCGGGTGGTGGGCTTAGGATCCTAGGATCCTGAGTTAAAATCTCCCTTGGCTGTTGAATTAATACCAGGTGGGGTTGACTCAGCCTGTCATCCTTCTGAGGTCGGCAAAATGAGTGCCAGCATGCTGGTATCCTGTGTCGGAGTGACGACCCGTCCAAGATTGTACCCAATAGCCAAGGAGACTGCTTAGGTAGCACCAACGCTCTGTACAGAGTATGGTCCCAATGGATGGATGGATAGTGTGGCACATGGGAGTGTGCATATTGATCGAAGAAGAATCTGCCATTGTGGCGACGTATAATGCTGATGTCATGTTAATGGGGATTTATTTACATAATTAATTAACATGGGCCATTAACACAATCACCCCTTCATACCCTCCAACATCATCTCCATCAACTCATCTTTATCGTCGCCATCATCAACATCGCCATCACATTATTGGATCAAGTTTCTCATCATTGTTATTAAAGGTAAGTTTCATGATCTTAATAACTCAAGAAAATAAACTTTATTTTACGTTCTTAATGCAGGTAAATGAGCCTGGTGTTCACTTAACGGTTAAGGTGGCTACCTTAAGATCTTTAGGTCTTGAGTTTGAACCCCTGTCGTGCTGTTAAATAACACCAGGTGGGTTGACTCACCCTGTCATCCTTCCAAGGTTGGCAAAATGAGTATCAGCTTACTGGAAATGGGGAACTGCATCCGCAGCACAACTGCATCCCCAGAAAATGATGCAACCAGCAGCCACAGGCTGCACACGATAGCTTGCTTGGCCTCATTCTGACATCACAGCATGGTTCCACGTCCTCACCTCCCAGAGAGAGCGAGAGAGAGAGAGAGACAGATACAGACAGAGAGAGAGACAGAGACACAGAGACAGACAAAGAGATCTATGATGGGGAGCAGATGGAGGAAATCATTCATTAGAACACATCTCTGGCAATCAGGAATAGCAAATCAGCATTGCCTTTGGCAACTATCCACTGTATACATCAGCTTGTGCGATCATCTTGGGACAAATGTGTGACTCTCACACAGAATGGCATTGTGAGGTTTAGTTTACAGACTCCAAACTAGTGGCCAAATGTTCAATTGAAAAGGAGACTGTGACGAATATCATGAAATATATATCGTTGATGTAAAAAAAACAATTTTTTCACATACGTCTCTAGTGGTGAGCCTTCTGGAGGAAATGCAGACTGCCAAGATCATGATGAAACTTGTACCAAGGAAGTCATGTAGCTATATCAAACATCTGGCCACCAAGTGCAATAATGCACAAGCAGAAGCCACTGGAGTAAATCTGCCAAGACAAAGGAATGGCCCGACTCACTGACTCACTGATTCGTCGGTTGCTCCATGGGAAAGCAGAAAATGGGAATGTCAAAAGTGCTGATTCTAATCGTATTTTAAGGAAAGTGTGGACGCCATCAGGAGATTCCTCAGAACTCAAATGACCTCTTGGCACTCCCTTTTAAGGACGAAGATCGAGCCTAGAAAAGGGTTCTTCATCGGGGCGCACACTTTACTTACCTTTGCGCAGTGCAGGTGTAGTGGCAATGGTTCCACTCTCCTATTTCCATGCTGTCTCCATTTAATATTAAACCCCAGTAAGAGATTGCCATCTTTTATACAATCACATTGAATTTCACAGCAACTCCACATACATTTTTCAAGGTGTGCAGGGTTGGCCTGTTTTACGTTCCGATCTGAACTGATGTGCAGGCTTGTGGTTCAAATCCCACGTACTATGTGTGTTTGTTTATTGTTCTACACAATGTCCTGTCATTATCCTTCACGTGGTTTATGGAGTTAACAAGCTACTCCATGAGACTTAAATCAATATGACCTGGATCACAGTTCCGAGGAGTTTACGGGATAGCGCCTCGTCAGTCCGTAAGTCCGTCCGTCCGTTAACACTTGTAACTTCTTGTCCCCGAAACTGCTGATGGCATTGTGACCAAACTTGGCTGAAATTATATTTGGAATGTTGCAACTGAAGTTTGTTCACGACATTAAAAAAAAATCGGGGTCCAAAAGGGTTTACGGAGGAGTTTGAATGACGTGCTCCTGATCCAGGTGAGCTTCAGGACTCGCGGTTCTATTTTTTGATCCTCATGGAGGATCTCGAAGTCTTACTCACGTTGTTGTTCTTCATCTTCCTCTCGTGGACTTTTTTGTTTCACAGGCTACAATTTTCATCGAAACTTCCTGAAACTTGGCAGATATATATAGACATACCCTGCGCAGACAGTAACCATGTCGGATTTTGAAAATTCCTCCTAGAAAAAAAGTTATGACGTCAAAATATCTCCGCTAATGGAAATCGCCTAAAAAATTATCTCTGAAACTAGGCAAGGTTTTTGAATTCTGTTTGCGGGAATCGAACAGGACATTGGAAGGGATGAATTACTGCACATATGATGCATCACTCTGACGTCATATCAACTTTTATGAAGTCATTCCTATTTTTTGACTTTTTGTTTCACAACCAAGAGTTTTCATCGGATCTTCGTGAAACTTGCCATGTATATGCAGAAAGCCCACGCGCAGGCAGTAACCATCTCCGATTTTGGAACTTCTTCCGAGAAAAAAAGTTGATGTCATAATATCCCCGCTAATGGAAATCGCCTATACCATTATCTCCGAAACTAGGCAAGCTGTTTGAATTTTGTTTGTGGGAATCAAGCTGGGCATTAGCACAGATAATTAATTTATTGCAAACCTGATACATCAAGTGACGTCATATTCGTTTTTATGACGTCATCATTGAGAGGGCGAGGATCTTAGCTCATTCGAGCTTGTTTTTTTTCACAACTCATGGAGAATATGTTACTAAATAATGGCTATCACGATAGCGTAGAGGTATGCATACTCAGCTTTGAGCTGTGCAGCTTGGGTTTGAATCTCGGTTTAACTATAAACTCTCCTCCTGGTGAACAAGCAAGGAGAAGGATCGATGTACTGTCGACCAGCACTGGTCGTTGGTGGACATTAAAGATCCCACCATGCTTTTTTGAAAACAATAGAGGGGTTATCGCCGGCACCTTCAACAAACTAACTAGCTGACTCCTGGAAAGGCATCGGTAAACTGTCCACCATAACTGTTGCCAAGATACTGCTTTGGCATCACCAATGCTGTGTCAAGAGTATGGTACATTGTTTACAATGAAAGTATCCTATTAATAAATAAATAATGAACAATTCTTGTGTGTTGGAGGGATTCCAAGTGAGGTGTGCTGTGTACACCAAATACAACATGGCATTTGCTGCACTTTCTTCCTTTCCAGAAAGTTCAGCCACCCAACACAAAGGGCTTGGGCTCCATGCACTGTGATTCTTCAATGGGAAACCCTGCACTATAACACTGCGATTAACATGCATGCAATCATGAGCAATGCGTGTTTACTGGCCGAGGAGTTTACTTTGGAAAGGAACATTCAAAGAAAATCAGAACAAATCAGCATCAACAAATGGCACGAATTATATTGGAAGTAGTAATATGTGGAGGATCTGCACAACTTTGGTTGGTCCATATGGCAGGCTTTGTGACAACACTTCCCCAAACTCGGCAGATTAAAGCAACGACTTTCACAATTCACAATGTTCAGCTCAGCAGAGACTGTTGGGGGCATTAAACAGATCCTTGAACTGTCTATGCCTTGCTTTGCTGGAATGCTGAGCATGTGGAAAGTCAGATCGTGATTTCAAAGTTTCACGCACAGAATGAAACGCTCTCTGCATACATTCATGTCTTTGAGCAAGCACTTCTGTATACCACTACGATTTATGAACTCATTAAACGGTGAATGCGACGACACCAACATCACAGCGTTCATTGTTTGTTTGTTTTATTGTCCCCAAGATTGTCTTGGTGAAGCTTCTTGATGGTTGACTTGGTGTAATTGGCATTTCTATTTGCACACAGCTCATGATGCTAGAATCCCAGTTTGTATAATCCCGTGTGCTGCACTGTGTTGATTTATCCATTGTCCACCAATTTCCTTGTAATTCATGGAAATGTATGATTATGTCTTCTTGTGTCTTTTGTTTCCTTTTTAGCTCGCCTGTTCGAAGAACAGAGAGCTATAGCGATACCCCCGGCGTGAGCGTCAGCGTCAGCGTGAGCATGAAAATGTTAAAGTTTTTGGTGCAAGTTATTTCCTTTCTAATGTTTTTATCTACCACACTATTTTTTTACTGATGACAATATACAAATACATATATTGCTTTAAAATTATTTGGATCAGACTTCACTGCAATGATTTATAAAAAATATTATTAGACTCGTCTTTGAGCGTCAGCGTTTGCGTGAAAATGTTAAAGTTTTTGGTGCAAGTTATTTCCTTTCTAATGTTTTTATCTACCACACTATTTTTTTACTGATGACAATATACAAATACATATATTGCTTTTAAATTATTTGGATCAGACTTCACTGTAATGTTTTATTAAAAATATTATTAGATAGTTTACTGATTACAATATACAAATACATATATTGCTTTTAAATTATTTGGATCAGACTTCACTGTAATGTTTTATTAAAAATATTATTAGATAGTTTACTGATTACAATATACAAATACATATATTGCTTTAAAATTATTTGGATCAGATTTCACTGCAATGCTTTATAAAAAATATTATTAGACTCGTCTTTTAAAAACGATAAATGTGTAAACAGGCGAGGATTGGGTGGCTTTGACACCACTCTGATTTGTTAAGTTTTCACGCCTGTCTGTTTTCCTGGAAACAGGATATCTGAAAAAGTTGGGGACGGATCAGGATGAAATTTCGTGGACAGCTTGGGTGTTTGCCAAGGACCAATTGAGTCCAATTTGGTGAAGATCTGGATCTGGATAAGAGAACATTTTTAAAAACTGACTCTTCTCTATTGAGAGATGAACCCAAAAACGATATACAGCATGATGTTTCAAAACGTTGTGGACGAGTTATGACAAAACTTGGTGGATGAGTTGGGTAGGTGACGAGAATAAGCTGATTTGATTTTGGTTAAGGCCTAGATCCAGATCCGACCTGTCGGTGTGATACAAACCGTAAACTGTTCAGCCTGGCGGAGGTATGCACTCTACCGAGTGCCGTTCTATTTCTGCATGCGGTCCCAGGAGGCACTCAACGTTGTTTCAACATTTAAGTTTAGTTAAAATGATCTTGCAAACAATAAGAATACGAAGAGTAAGAATACGACGTCAGTTATTGCTGTTTCAATGTATTGCAAATAAAATGGATTATTAAGGGTTAATGGGTTAATTAGTCGATGAGTTATATCGTGATTCGCATGTTAAGAGTAGATGTATTGTAAACCCCAACTTAAGCTTGCTTGCTGGGACAGTGGTGAGTAGAAACTTGTTTCCCATCCATCACTGTTTTTTTTTTCACTGTTAAATGTGGTTATTTCTCATTTATTTATATGATCGATACCATTTTGCTCTTTGTCCTCCTCGGTCTGGCGGTTAATGACCTTCGAGCCGAAGGCTACACATGTTCTCCAGTGTGACCACTCCTTGGCTTTTTTCACAAGATCTTGGCTATTCGTTGTTCACCTTGGCGTCTTGGTTTTCTATAGGTTTTCTTGGCGTATAGGTTTTCTATTATCATTGCTTTTCCGAAACCTTGTGAATTATTGGCTTTTTTTCATTGGCTCACCTTGGCATTTATGAAAATGAGGAGTGGTCACACTGATGTTCTCTTGAATTGGGCCAATCGACAGTGTGCTCGAGCCAGGCAATCAAGGAGCGTGCCTGAGAATGCCATGCAAGGGATGGTTTTTGACCCAGGTTTTGGGGGAGACATGGCAGTTGAGCTCGGACCTTCACGAGGTGAGAAGCACATGTGAGTTCTCTCAGCCTCTCCACAGAAATCATCAGCAGGACTTCCTGCTAGAACATCGCTGGGGGAGAGAGGGGGGGTTCCTTGGACCCTCCCCTCCCCAACAGTGGAAGGAGGGAACTGGTTTTGGGATCATGGGGACCCCAGCAGCGACAGCCAGAACGGCCGGAGACCCACCTCACAGCATTTCATTCGTGGGGTAATAGTTACCTGTTCGTCCAACAGAATCTAGGCAAAGGTGCCTTGCCAGGCTTGATCAGGCCTGAACCACCATTTTTTTCATCTCCCAGCATCTTCTCACCCCTTTCTACTTCTGCATGTTCGACTACCACTCAAGTGAGTCTGTGTCGATAAGGATAGGGCAAGTTAGACAAGACCAAAATCTTTGTAATTTACAAGCGTGATTTATTTTCCCTGATCCGACTTCTGCACATTCATTTCTGCAATTGTCATTGTTCTTTTTACATGCTTTCCACCCCTGTTTTATTAATTTTTTTATTTACCTTATATTGTGACTTTTATTTCGGTGGTCGTGGGATCCATCACACCTCCTTGCATGGATAAATTACCGGTGGACACGCTACCTTCTCGGCATGTGCAACCAAATTGAGAATGATTATGTTCCCTGAGTTGCCATTTGGCACGCTCCAAATTTAAATTATAATCCCCATACTCAGGCCATTTTGTAGAGTGTAAACTCCAGCATCACCAAAACCTGGGTCACCGGTAGGGCTCGGCATGATGGGCATTACAGCATTTTTTTGTTGTTTCGACATATTGCTGTTTCCGGGGAACATGTACAAACCTCTTCATGAGCCTCGGATAATGTTTTTAAAAGAAGAAAATTTTTATAAAACGAGAAGGGCACTCGGTAGAGCGCATACCTCCGCCCTGTACTGTCTGATCCACGAGAACATATCGGGCCCAATACATTTTTGAGATATCATGCTATATATCGTTTTTGGCCCGATTCCTCAATGGTGAAGAATCACTTTAAAATTCTAGTCAGATTCGGATCCGGATCTTCACCAAAATCTAATCAGTTCGTCCGTGTCACACACCCAACCTGTCCCTCAAATTTCATCCGGATCCGTCCACAACTTTCTGAGATATCCACAGACAAACAGACAGACAGAAAGGGGTGAAAACACAATCTCCTTCACCTTCGGTGGTGGATGTAACAACTGTCGCTAAGGATGATGTCTCATTGCCATTCGATTTGTTTTTTTCTAATCCATGTCGATAACTGATTGTACAAATTAAAATTTTGTGAGTAAATGAGGTAATTAACCAAAGAGTTTAACGAAAATTATGATTTCTTAACCCAAATCTCGATGAAACAATCGTAGACACAAAACAAAGTTATACTGATATGAATAAGTTAAACAAGGGATACTTGTCGCGAAAATGTCGTTTTTAGACTAACGTGGACAAACCTGAGCAAAATTAATTGTTACCACTGTTCAGGGGAGTTACCACTGTTACCACTGTTAATGGGTTCAGGGTTGGTAGGTGTCGCAAGGGGAGTTCTCAGACACACTTCCTGACCCTGAAGCCAATGAACCACGAATTACTCTGCAGCATGACGAGTTCCTAAGCAACCACAGATGCCATCCGAGACACTTAATTTAGGTAGGGTCCAGCGTCCAAATCCTGCTTTACCTTCCCGGCAAATTAATCACCCCAGATGAGGACTGTGCTTCACTGCTATCAATCAAAACGGCCTTGCAACACCATAAGTGAAACGTTGGCTAATGGCTGACCATAACTAAACAGCAGGGCTGAACTCCCAGTCACTATTCAAACGCTATGTTCTAACCAATGGAAGATGATGATTGGGCAGTTTCGAAAACGGTTTATAAAGATCAACAAAAGCACATAGTTACAAACATTGTCACAGAAGAAAGCTCTTACTCCAGCACAGAAACCCAGTCTTAATCATTCACTTAACCACAGGTTCGACAACACAGGTGCCTCAGTCATTCTGGGAAAATGAGAGAAGAAAGAGTGATAGACCGAGGGGTGAAGCAGGTGGGGTGTAGTGTCGACCCCATCCCCACCCATCCTTGAGCAGGATGGCTCACGTAGGAATGAACAGGGTTGTGGTGTGGGTAAGTGAGGGGTGCAGTTGAGACGTCTGGTGTTTGTGGGTGAGTGTGGTGCAGGTCTTCAAAAGGACTGTTGTGGACTCTGTTGATACTCCGCAAAACCAAGACGAGTCAATGAGGTGCTTTCCGCGGTCGGTGCAAGAATGTAAGATGTGTGAATAAGGTGTGTAAGGAGATAAGGTAGCTCTGAGGAGACCTGCTCTTGATTCTTTTGATGATCAAGAGTTTGTGGTTGGATTTAACAAAGTCAACATATGAGGTAATATCAGTGAAGAGGGGATGACCTGGGAGCCTGCATCTCTGTGCTCATCACATGACGTTCCTGGCACGCGTTCCATGACATCTTCAGCATCCATTCCGCTTGGTGCTCAGTACCCATTCAGCGGCATCCTCAGCACTCGGTCCGCTGCCTCTCAGGCGTGGCACTTGTCAAAGTTCACCTTGAACTCCTTGGTTCTCCATTCTCGCAACACACACACACACCCACATAACAAGACCCAATCACGTCTTTCACCAGTATTTGGAGGGAATAATCAATCAGCTCTCACTTAATCAATTACCTTGATTGGCTAGGATTTCCATAAATTAACCCCCATGCTCTCCCATAAAATAAAGCAATCAAGAAAAGCTACACAATGTAAGCCCATTGCTGTTTCAAACTCTTCCTTGGTTCCTCTCCAGCTGCAGACATTCACAAGGAGCACATGCATGGGAATCCTAATGCTACACCCACCTTCAGCTGCCGAATCAGTTTCATCGCTGATTGGCGAATCATCAGCGACAGTGCATTTTGCACATGGTACATGCTTTCACACATCGACAGTCACACATGGTACGTGGTTGGGGGCCGTGTTGGTATGCATTGCTGTTTGCGCTTTGGCTGATGATTTGCCAATAAGCGATGAAACCGGTCCAGTAGCTGAAGGGGTGTGTAGCATTGGGATTCTCATGTGTGCACTATGCATGAACATCTTTATAGTTGTTGAGGAACTCTGGGAAGGGTTTGAAACAGCATAGCACTTACCTTGCGTAGGTCTCCATGGGTTGCTTTATGCAGCTTCCTCAGCTATAGGAGTGTGGGAGAGGTCATGTGTTTATATAATCCTAGTCACCTAGGTTTAGTTGATTCGGTGAAAGCTGATTGACTATTCCCTCCATTCACAGGTGAGAGATGTGGGTGGGTCTTTCTTTACTTATGTATTGACTGGTTTTGATGTTTGCACGTGGTACATGCTTGGGAGCTTCATTGGTATGCATTGCTGTCTACGCTATCGCTGATGATTTGCTAATGTGTGTACTATGTGTGAACGTCTTTATAGTTGTTGAGGAACTCTGAGAAGGGTTCAAAACATCAAAGCGCTTACCTTGTGTTGGTCTTTTTGGGTTGCTTTATGCAGTATCTTCGGCTCGAGAAGTGTGGGAGGGGTAAATTGTGTATATGTACATATATATATATATATATATATATATGTATATATATATATATATATATATATATATATATATATATATATATATATATATATATATATATATATATATATATATATATATATATATATATATATACTTTTTTAAAGAAGAAGAATGCGCTTCCGACCAAAAGTAAACAAGATCTACTGTGCTAATTTCAGCAATAAGCAAGAGCAGACCGGGTCTCAGGTGACGTTTCACCCACTTCACAGCAGGCTTCCTGAGGTTCATTTTCTTTTTGGCCTGAGGAAGTCTTTTGGGCATGATTGTCTTCTTCCATCTTGAACCATCTACCACCAGTCCCACATAAACCACCCCCAGCCACGCATGAACCATCTCCCACCAGCGGCGTGCATAACAGCTCGAAAACCATCTTGCATCAGCCATCTATAAACCATCTCTCACCAGTTGCACATTAACCACCTCCATCCATGCATAAACCATCTCCCAAAAGCCATGCACATAGAACAGTTCTAAAACCATGTCCCACCAACCATACATAAAGCAGCTGTATGTGCACATAAATAAATCACCCCCACCACCATTCCCCACAAACAATGGTCACACTACCCACCCCTCCGCCATCTATCCACAACCCCTGCACGACTATTCATGTGCAGCATCTCCTGGACCTCATTCTTTCTTCTCATCCCACTGCCTTGACCTGCTGTGTGTGATTCCTCATGCTCGTGGACCTTTTGCGCCCAAAGTTCGATCATGGGTCTTTAGTGTACGAGTAGTGCAGATATTTCTGCTTCCATGAGGCAAAAAAATAATGAGCTTGAGCCAGAAAGTGCAGCTGCTTTACCGACTATCAAGAGGTGAGAGCGTGGCCTCTGTGGGCAGGTGTTATGGTGTGAACGAGTCGACTGTGCGTGACATAAAGAAGAATGAGAAGGCAATTCAAAAAATTGTCGCGGCCAGCAAAGTACACAGCATTAAAGTGGTTACCCAGGTCAGGGATGTTCACGTCGAAACAATGGAGAAGGCATTAAATGTATGGGTCGAGGACACTGCCCCAAAAAGCGTGCCTTGAAACGGACCTCTGATTCATGAAAAGGCAAAGTGTATGTATAATTACCTAGCTGGCGTGGATGGTCCTGCGAGCACGAGTGATGCAGGTGTGAGTGATGTCGGTATGAGTGGTCCCAGTCCATTCCAAGCTAGCAGGGGATGGTTTGACCGCTTCAAGAAGAGGTATGGTCTCCACAATGTACAGCTCACAGACGAGCATGCCTCAGCAGACCACAAGGCAGCTGAAACTTTCCCTGCTTAACTCGCACAGCTCATAGAGAATAAGGGGTGTGTACTGGAGTAGGTCTTTAATGCAGATGACCCAGTCTGTTTTGGAAGAAAATGCCCACGAGAACTTTCATCTCAAAGTGAGAGACGACAGCATCGGTGTTCAAGGCTGCTAAGGACCAGATATCTCTTCTTCTCTGCAATGCCAAAGGGGATGGGCACGACTGCCATCTGCAACACGTTGGATCCCGGAAGACCTCTTCCTGAACACCTCTCACCAGGCCTTGCTCGACACAGCAACAAGCCGACGGTGAAAGTTGAGGGATGAGGAGCTTGGTACCACAATTTTCTCTTCATCGGGACTTTCTTCTGGCTTTTCTTGTGGCAGGTATCCATCCACCTGAGAAAGCATAGAATCTGCACAAGACAAAACCACACGTTCAAACTTGGCTTTCAGGACTGATTCTGCCCCGTCCAACATGGCTCGCTTGGATATTTCAAAATCCACTCATTCAGAGCTTTGGACTTGGGCCAATCCAGAAAGACTCCCATACGTTTTTGGGCAATTTACAAATTCTTCTTCAGATCATCAAGAACGTTGTTGGCTGGTTGGTGCAACATCGGTACTTTCTTTTCCATGAGATCCAGATCCTGGCATGCGAGCTCATCCACAAAATTAATTTGCGGATGAAGAATCCTGGTGATTGGTTGGATCCCACTGGAGGCGATCACAGTTACTCCCGTAATGCCCTCTCCCACCATATTACCCGAAGAGAGAAGAACAGCCATCGACTCCTTCCCACACTTGTAGGCCTGAACCAACTCATCCACAGCAGAACTGAACAACGGAAGTGAATATAATCTCTGCACTACATTCTTGGTACTGACGGTCTGAACCTCCACAGCCATTTTGTTCAAACCAAGAACCATTTCACGGGGAGAGAAAGGAGCGAGATTACCTAAACCAACAAGGGTTAAATCAAGATGAGCACCACCAGGTGGGGAACCTGAACCACGGGACAGAGAAGGGAATCCGAAGCTGATGATGCTGTACCATTCCCTAAACCCGCATGCTCTCAAGAACAAATACAAGGAAACTCTGCCTGTATTTTTGAGGGCCAACAAAAAGGCGTGGGTAAAAGCTGCCATCTTTAAGGATTGGCTCCACAACTGTTTCGTCCCTCAAGTGGAGAGGTACCTGGTAGTAAAGAACCTCACCATCAAGCTCCTCCTGCTGATGGACAATGCTCCTAGCCACCCCGAGGTGATGAAGGTGGCCTCTCTCAACGCCAAGGTTATCTTCCTGCCATCCAACACTACCTCCCTGATCCAACCACTTGACCAAGGGGTAATTTCAGCATTTAAAATGTACGACACCCGCCGCACCTTCTATCGCATCTTGGATGCTTCAGAGTCCAACCCTGAACTTCCCATTCGGAAAATGTTGAAAGGACTTCAATATAGCGCACTGTACCATCAGTGCTATCAAAGACTCTCTGGATGAAGTCAAAGCCATCGCCATCAACGCTTGCTAGCAAAACCTATGACTACAGGCAGTCAATGACTTCAGAGGCTTTCCCGATACCATGGAAGAGAGGCAGAAAATTGTTGGGTTGGCAGAGAGTTGAGAGGGGAAAGCTTCGACAATATGGTGCCTGATGAATTTTAGGAGCTCATTTCCTCGCATGGCGAGGTGAGGAGCTGACTGAGGAGGAGTTGGAGGCCATCATCAAGGTTTTGGAGGAGGAGAGCAGTGAAGAGGAGGGGGAGGAGGAAGAGGTGGCGAGGCCCAACCTGACCGTCAAGTTCTTGGGTGAGGTGCTGCAGGAGATGAGAGAAGTAGCAGACAGGTTGCAAGATGCTGACCCATTGATGGAGCAGTAACTCTGGTTCAAGAGGGGGTCCACCAGCTGTCTCAGCATGAATATTCCATTTGTCATCCCCCTTCCCTTTCTAAACCCCTGCTGCTCTTCTCCGATCTCCATCTTCACACTCTTCCTTATCCTCACATACAAAATCCTCTCCAGCACCTTCATGACATGACTTCAGAGTGTAATGCTCCTGTACTTCACCGGATCTTGAACATTGCCCTTCCCCTTCCATATCGGCACAATTAACCCTGTCCTCCACCCCTCTGGAATTGAACCCTCTATCATATATAGATTCAACAGCCTCTCCGTCCAACTGACTCCGACTTCTCCTGCTAAAATTATCATCTCTGTACACACCCCATCAATGCCTGGCACTCTTCCCTGCGTCATCCTCTTCAATGCTGTCCGCACCTTCTCCGTGATCTCCACCAACTGCACTTTCCCCTTAACATAACATGGTAGCTCTAGCTCTCCTTTGCTTCCTTCCTGGTTCAACAGTTCTTTGAAATATCTTTCCCACACCTTCAACACTGTCCCCCCCACCCCCACCACCCTCTGTCACAAGCATCCCATCACCATTCTCATGTCTTTACGATCATCATCCCTGCCACGAGCCAATTTATAGATCATGTCTTCCCACCATCCTCTTCCAACTTGTTGTAAACCTACTCTTCCATATTATTCATTGCCTTATCCACAGCTCTCTTTGCTACTTTTTTATTTTGCTCATATAGGTGCAACAACACTGCATCCGGTTGACTCCCTCTATCCTTCATCGTCTCGATCCTCTTCCAAACCTCCTTCTTTTCACCAACTGCTTTCGGTACTTCTTCCATCCACCATACTTGGTTTCTATCTAATGCCTCCCAACATAGGAAGTCTAACAACTTCCTGATGACACATGCAGGGTGAACAAAATAATTACCATCAGATATCACTGGCATATTGGGCTTGCAGGATGGACCTCGAGATATGCACACACACACACACACACACCTCTGAGCTGTTTGGCCTGGGTTTGAATCCTGATGCAACTATAAACATTCATCCTGGTGTCTTGCAGGCCAGGCTTGGGCATCATTGTGTGTGCCATCCCTTGGATGGATATTCGACTGGATGCCCTGTCTGCCAGCATCACTGGGTGGGCATTAAAGATCCCAGTGTCCTTCGTGAAGAATAGGCCAGCTATAGCTGTCACTTTGACCAAATTCCTGCTTTAACCGACTGGAGGCACCACATCAGCAGGCCAAGCCACACTCTCAGCAATGATGCAACCAGCAGCTACAGGCTACAAAAACAAAATTAAATTAAGTATCCTGTTAAACCTATTTACTGGATATTGCTTTCCAAAGCACAATCAACAATAGCAACGTCTCAGCCTCTGTTGACCATTGCAACCAAGGGGATCAAGGGTGCCAGAAAATGAAAAACAAAAAAGCTTTGTAATGTCACTGGCCAAGTGGTGTGGTGGTGTCATGCTGTGCAAGTGCAAGCAACGTTTCTGGCTGCCAATCCATGTCAAACCCATAAAGTTTTGTTTTCACCCACATCCGCTTTCCACGGGCCATTCGGCCCATCATGCCTGTGCGACACCAATCCCAGATTTAATCAATCCTCCGCTACCCTATCCCTTCGTGTGCAGCCTTTTGGCTGCTGCACTGCTACTCATTTCACCGACCTCGGAAGGATGACAGGTTGAGTCAACCCCCTGGTGTTATATTCAGCAGCCAACGGGACTTGAACTCAGGACCCTCAGATCCCAAGCTACCACCCTTACCGCGAAGCCAACACCAGGTTAAACGAACAATATGTCAACTTTCTTTCATCTGCATGAACAACCTTGTTGCAAATTTGTTGTTGTTACACCCGCCAGAGGAGAGGGTATTGCATTTTGGTCCGTTTGTCTGTTTGTTTCTTTGTCCGCGCAGAACTTTAGTGTTTTTCTCCCCAACCGCTTGTTGGATTTAGACAAAATTTTCACCATAGGTGCGACTCCTCGTGTCAAATGATTTAATGATAATTATGACGTTATAGGTCAAGTGGTGTGGCAGCCATGTTGGAAAAAACGGAAAAAAAACATTAGAGCTCTGTATCTCTGAAACCACACCAAGGAAAAAAATTTGAAACTCCTCATGGGGAATGTGATTTTTTTTTAATGAAGTTATAGGTGCCTTCATTATGATGTCATAATTGCCTTTGTAGAACGCTACATCTGATCAGTATGAAAATTTTTGAGGGTCATCTCGGGATAAAATGGTCCGCAGACAAAAAAAAATTGATCACTTAATCGATCACGTGATTCGGTAGCCATATTGTTTTTTGTTTTTTTTTAACCTTCAACAATCTTCTTCTCTGAAGTGGCCAAACAGATCGAAGCAAAACTTTACAAGGATGACTGCCTATCCATGAGGAACAGAGCGTTTACAAATGTGACATCATCGGTCACATGGTTTGGCAGCCATATTGGATTGAAGAAAAATATTAAATAATGTTTTCTATGGAACCGCATAATCAATCAACATGAAACTTTACAATTATGATATAGTAGTGATGGGGAATACACGTGTTTTTTTTTTTTAATATCAACTTGATCGGACACATGGTCTGGCAGCCAGAATTATTTAATTTTTATCTCGGTTTTTATTTTATTTTATTTTTGAATGAGGTTCACTTGGCTGTGCCTCGACGGGTTTGAGGGTAGCGGAGTAGCTCTGAAATTCAAATCCTATCCAGGTTCCTCCTGATGACTTCATCTTTGTGTTTTGCTTGTTTGGGTTCCTTCTGATTACTCCAATCCAGGACTGTACCTCTTTGGTCTTCCATTTGATTTGAATTGAATTTATTTTAATCCCATTCTGAATTAAATTGAATAATAATAAACGTCATGGGTTTGGGTCAGGTATCCAATCAAAGCGGGACGTCTTGGTACCCGGTCATCACTGCTAGCAGTTATAAAGTGGCAGTTCTAATTATGTCTCATTAATTACGTAACACACCAGTATACAAACGCCACACAAAATACACCATACAAAATTACACAAACATCAAACCAAACAAGTCCTGGTGAGGGTCTGCAATCTCTGATTGTTTTTTTTTTTCTTGTTCTTATTTGCTGCTGCTGTTGTTTATTTTCCATCCTTCAGAAAAATCCTTCAGCTTGGAAGTAATGAATAACATTCGTATTTTTCATTGAGTAATTCATAGTTTGGAAATTTATGCTTCTGTAACCCATGTTAGTTGGCTTTTGGAACTATTCAGGTCAGCGACAGCAGTCTTCGTCCAGAGAATCAGGGCTGGCATTTCTAATTTGGACTCAGAACCATTACAAAATGGCCTGCCCTTTTCCAATGATAGCATTGGATATCAAGCATCCACAAATTAGTGCGAGCAAGCAAAAATACTGCTTTTAATTCGAGATAGATGTACCCCTGAGTTTTCCCATTCTGTACGGATGAACCCAGGGGTACACCAATCGAGGGTCAAATCCTCTTTGAAGGACAAAGTACTCGAAGATGCAACACTCCATGTACTCGGCATAAGCAAGACTATTTTTCATCAGAATATCCTCCATTTGGAAATAAAATGCAGACAATACGACTCAAAAAGAGAAGGCGGCCATTGCATTGCTCAGTTTCCATCAGCAGCTGAGCTACCTCATTCCTCGATTGATGATGGCGTCGAAGCTCAGCTCAGAATCTTTACAGGGTTTTAAAGGAAGCTTTGTTTTAACCATTGTTTTAACTTCCATCAGCCCATTGTTTTCATCCATTGTTTTAACTTCCATCAGCCCGTGATGTTTGAGCTCGGCTACCTTACTAGGCCTTACGGGCCTGCTCGCAGTAATACCAGCAGCACACAAAGAATGCCATCTGGACCCAGATGGAGTTCAACTTCCCGGAATATCGAGCAGCAGAACAGCTCAGCTGCAGATGTCATGTTTAGTGTTCAGCTGTCATGCCTAGGTTTTAGTCATTGGATGTTTTGGTCTGGGAAGCATTCATTTCTTTGCTGTATGGGTTCAGTGCAAAATCCCTGTTATCCAGTCCGACAGACAAAACAAACACGTGTGTTAATCACGATGAAAGACATGATTATTGTTTGGCTTGAACAAGTTATCCTTCTATGAACAGTTTAGAACTGTTATTTTTAATTACATAATAAATGTGATTAGTGGAATAGAAAATAATTTGTAAACTTCCCCATATAATCATTGTAATGAAATCCATGACGAAAACAGTTCATATTATTTCAATAAATGTGCTAATATTTATTTCCCACGAAAAATCTGGTCTGTTGGCCTGTTTGGTGTCCCTTCTTCTTTTGCATGCAGCACAAGGCTGCAGGGTGGCATCATTGGCTAATGGCATGGCTGTGCCACTGCTGCAATGCCCACCATCAGCTGCTGCAATGCCCCCTGTAGGTTAGGAGAGGAAATTGGAATTTGTTCAGGATGCCTGCAATGGCTTGCCTTATCTTCACGAAGGACACGATGGGATCTTTAACTTCCATAAGCTAATGCCATCAGATGGGATGTCCAATTTAACATCCATACAAGGGACAGCACACAGATTGCCTGGTGTTTCACAGGCAAGGTGATTCATCAGACAGTTTATAACTGGGTCAGGATTCGAACCCAGGCTCGATAGCTGAGAGTCAAGTGTGCATCCCTCGAGGCCATCTTGATATCCTGCTATCCTGCCATCCTGCCTGGTGTACCGACCGGTCTAAACAAAGAGCTCGTGATGCTCAGATCTCAGATTCAAATCCCGTGTACAATCTCGGTTTGTCCATTGTTTCTTAATGTTCATGTAGTTCACATCAAGTACACTGATGCTTCCTAATCTTGTTATCCTGCATGTGATAACTTGTCCAAGTGCAAGCTCCTCCACGAGCCTTAAAGTACTCTAATAATAATGATAATAATAATAATTGGTGACAGGTTGCAGCTTTGATAATTCATGATATTGGTTTGTTATAATTTTCATGACATGATAATTCATGACAATAGACAGAAGGCAAGTAAGTGATCATCCAAAGATTTCGTTTTTTTTTTTTTTAATTATATTTTTAAACACAGGTGTGAAGGATCATAGAACAGTTTAAAGGTCAACGGAAGTATGCATGGTCACAAAGAGAAGTATAATGCAGAAGGAATTGGAAAACACAAGATAAACATTCATGATGCCAAGCACACAACTACATGAAATTTTTATTATTATAATATGAACTGTTGTAATGCACAAAGATAATTAAGCTTTGGAACTCTGCAGTTTGTCCCAGGGAAGCAAAAAATGAACTTATTGCAAGGCAGGACTTATTAAAACATCTGGTAATAGTTTGGCTGTAAAGTTAGCATTGAAGCCTTTCCTTTGTGATTGCTCAGAACAAATCTCTGCCACTGTTATAATTCTCCAATGTGATGTTGGAAAGGATGATCTTGAATTAGAAATCTACGTTAACATGTATGAAAACTCCATGAATTGGCAGAGATGAAAGTTGCAGTTGGCATGAATATTTATCATTCTAATCACAGATAACACCTGAACTCTTCAATAACTTTTAATATTATATCAATACAAATGATCATTCGTGTTTAAGCGAGTATAAACATTCAATTCCACATCAAATATCCATTCCACGTGCGTCAGGAATATATTTGTAGAAGACAAAATGGAAATTTGAAGTCATGATTAAAGATGTTAGTAATATTATCATTGCTCCGTTATATTGTTTGTTTTTTAGAACACAGCATCGGATCCCACATGAAGCACTGGTAATTAATTAATGCCTCAAAAGATTCTCTTGCAATGCATTTGCTTTGTCAGCATGTCAGTCGCATCTTCTCTTCTGGGTGAGCATACTGTAAATCATCATGGACCACCACCCAAAAGGGATGATATCTGTACTAATAAACGTGTGTGTGTGTTTCCTCCATAACTCCAAAACCAGGAAACATATCAGCCTGGAACTTTGCGTGCACACTTGCAATTCTGCGAAGCCGGTACTCCTCGGAGGCAATGGCACCCAACATATAGCGATCCCGAGACAGTTATTTCATGAGTATTTGTTTAGTTAGCCCTTTCCACACGTCTTGTGGTACATGGAACAAGATGCGTAGCATTGGGCTTTTAGTTCGGTCTTCAATCCCTTATTCTTTCATTTATTATGCATGCACGGCAGGTGAGTAACGCGATCTGCGGGGCATCATGAGGTGCAGCAACCCTGCTCATTTGCATATGCGTGCCATAAACCAACCGACGCCTCCTCTCAGACCCTCACCATGGCCACCTCAACCGTTCCCAATGCTTCAACGCTTTCACCACAAATACTACAGTGCTTCTTCTACACTACCGGTCTGAAGTTTTAGAACACCTCCATTTTTCCAGTTTTTACTGAAATTTAAGCAGTTTCAATGTACTCTGAAATTGAAGCATAGAACAAATAAACAATTTCAGATTAAAAAGAAATCATGGAATCGTTTTGTTGAATAAAATTTAATCTAAATTTTTGACTCATCAAAGTATCCACCTTTTGTAGATATAACAGCCGAACTTAAGCCGCTGTCACACCTTGACGTTTTAGCCAGCGTATGGCAACGTATCAAAATGTATGTAAAACGCTGGCGTACGCTGAACTCTTGATGTTTCTTTCCAGTTTTGGGCATATTCATAACGAGTTGGACGTATGCATAACGTATTAGTAACGTACACAGAACATTTCGATAACATATAGATAACTTGTACCAACGAATACTTAGCGTGTTGTTGGCATTCACAACCTATGCCCAACGATAGTCTAACGTATGCATAGCACGCAGCAGCGTATCGCCGATGATCACGTGGCGTAGCCTATTAAAAGGCTGCCGCTCGACGATTCAAATCATCACCACACTGGACATTGAAGTGTCAAGCCGCTGTCACACCTTGACGTTTTAGCCAGCGTATGCCGACGTATGAAAAATTTGCCAAATACGCTGGCACACGTCGAATACGTTATGGGTAAGTTTTGTATACGTAAGAGCACGCTGAAGCACGCTGGCATACGTCGTAGTACGCCAAGTACGTCGACAAATTTTTTGATGTATGCCGGCGTATGACGCACACGTTCTGCATACGCTGGCCATAGGTTGTAGGCACGTTATGCGATCGTTGACACACGTCGACACACGTTACTTGTAAGTTACTCATAAGTCGTAACACGTCGAGGTCATGTTTAACGTACCCAAAACTTATTTCTAACCTATGAGTAACATGCTTTGAACCTATGTGTAACGTATCTCCAACGCATATTGACGTATGTAGATGTATTTGACGTCTTCCGGATGACCACAGAACTTACTGAACGTGTTACGAACGCGTAGACCAGAGGTTATTGCATGTCGCTGCAAAATGCTGTGGTCGCACTTTTGGTTCAGGGTGCCAGTCACTCTGTGCAAGTCGCCGACTCTGGATCCAGCAAAAAGAGCCCCAGATCATCACGCTTCCTCCTCCATATTTAACAGTTGGTGTCACATACTGAGGAACCATCCTTTCGCCTACTCGACGGTGCACAAAAACCCTGCGCGATGAACCGAAGATTTCAAATTTTGATTCATCGGTCCATAAGACCTTCTTCCAGTTTTCAGCAGTCCACTGGTGGTGCTTCATAACCCAGGTAAGCCTCTTTTTCTTATTTTGCCATCTCAGCAATGGCTTTCTTACTGGCACTCGACCTGTCAAACCTGCAGCTCGAAGTCTTCTCTTCACAGTTGAAACAGACTTCCTTACTTCGACCAGTGTTAAGCTGTGCTTGAAGCTGCTGTCCTGTGAGCCGCCTATCACGCAAGCTGTTGACTCTCAGAAACTTGCCTTCTGATTGTGTTGTGGCTTTGGGTTTGCCAGACCTCCTCCTGTTAGAGTTTTCTCCAGTTTCCAAGTGCCTTTTGATGGTGTAGGAAACTGTCCTCACTGACGCCTTGGTTTGCTTTGCAATTTCTCTAAAGGAAAGACCTACACTTTTAAGGGTTATTATGGTCTATCTGTCGTCCTCTGTTAATTGTCTTTTTCTCACCATTATGATAGCAATATACTACTTCCTGCAGTGCAATATTGTCCAAATAATACTTCAGAGGGTGTAGCAACACAGTCTGTTCCAACACTGCTTTTATACAGACAGAGGGTTTGTAACTCATCAACAAAAGTTGGGACACCTGTAGGAATTGTTTGCATCAAATTTCAAGGCTTAATTGACTTCCATTGCTGCAGAACAGCTGCAGTTGCTAATCCATTACTTGTTCCCTCAAAAGGGCCTTTTTTAACAACTCTGAAATTTACATTATTTTTCAGTTTTTGGTAACCTAAACATTTTAGATTCTCGTGGAGGATCTCTAAGTCTTACTCACGTTGTTGTTCTTCATCTTCTTCTTGTGGACTTTTTTGTTTCACAGCCTACAGTTTTCATCGAAACTCCCTGAAACTTGGCATATATATGTAAAAATACCCTGCGCAGACAGTAACCATCTCCGATTGTGAAAATTCATCCTAGAAAAAAGTTATGACGTCAAAATTTCTCCACTCATGGAAATCGCCTTAAAAATTATATCCAAAACTAGGCAAGTTTTTTAAATTCTGTTTGCGGGAATCGAACTGGGCATTAGCAGATATGAATTACTGCACATATGATACATCACTATGACGTCATATCAATTTTTATGACGTCATTCCTATTTTTTGACATTTTTTGTTTCACAACCCAGAGTTTTCATCGGATCTTCGTGAAACTTGCTATGTATATGCAGAAAGCCCACGTGCAGGCAGTAACCATCTCCAATTTTGGAAATTCTTCCTCGAAAAAAAGTTGACGTCATAATATCGCCGCTAATGGAAGTCGCCTATATCATTATCTCCGAAACTAGGCAAGCTGTTTGAATTTTGTTTACGGGAATCAAGCCGGGCATTAGCACAGATAATTTATCGCAAACCTGATACACCACAATGACGTCATATTCGTTTTTATGATGTCATCATCAAGAGGATGAGGATCTTAGTTCATTTGAGCTTGTTTTTTTTAACCTCTGGCAGTTTGCCGCTTAGCTTTGTACCATTTCAGGTTATTCACTGGACTTGAACTGCTTAAATTTCAGTAAAAACTGGAAAATGGGGGTGTTCTAAAACTTTAGACCAGTATTGTACCTCACTACAACTTCTACAAACTGCCTTAACCACAGTTAGCTCTTTGGACGCTCACCACAGTCTCTGAGGATGCTGGGGGAATGAAGGTCATCACGAGTTGGAGTATTTCGGCATATAACTTGAAGCGCAAATACACTCTGGGGCTTGTTCAATAACGTCCGGGTAGCCCTGGCACTCTGCTAAATAACATCACTCAAACAGAGTTCGGTGCACGTTCATGGCCAGAGAGCGCTCCTGACAACCCTCGGCTAATGTATCTTACGGAGCTGTGTCGCATGGCCCGGCTGAGAAGCAACTGAGGCCATTTTCGAATCTGGAGTCTGGTGGGGCATGGTTATGGCTCAGGGTGACGTTTCTGCGCCAATGGGGGAGCTCGGGAACGCCTACATGCTCTTTTGATCCACTTTTTAACTCCTCCTTCACTCCTGGCTCTATAAAAAGAGAGTAAATTAGTCTCTTTCAATCACTCTCTTCACTAGTGTCTCTTTCGTCCAGTAGAGTCTCTTCATCCTTTGTCCAGCGCCCTTGCCGAGCCAAGCATTATCCGAGCTGAGAGAACAGCGCAAACTAGCGAAGCGAGCATGGTTGAGCGAGCATTGCCGGAGTCGTTTCCAGGTCATCGGCGCTCAGCTTTGACGGTGTTCCACAGTCATCCTCATTAAGCAACCATTTACAGACTTTCTCACATGTGTCCTGTTAAGCTATCTCTCACGCATCTTCTCTCCATCTGTGTCTCATCCACAAAAAGAGCATTACTGATTCGCACCTTTCACACCTTCCTCTTTCATCACGCTGCACCACATTTTGCCCCTCCTACTCACACGCCTTAGACACCCCAGTTTTCTTCCCTCCTCCCCCTTCCAAAGCGAATGTATTACAAAGGTCCGTCGACCATGCCAGGTTCAACGAGGTCACCTATACCTCAACTGCTTCTCCTCTTTCTGGACTCTCGAGCTTCCTTGGTGTGTGTGTTTGTGTGTGTGTGCGCATGCGTGCGTGCGCGTGTGTGTGTGTGTGTGTGTGTGTGTGTGTGTGTGTGTGTGTGTGTGTGTGTGTGTGTGTGTGTGTGTGTGTGTGTGTGTGTGTGTGTGTGTGTGTGTGTGTGTGTGTGTGTGTAATAGCACCTGTTATGTGTAAATAAGTTAAGATTGTAGAAGTTATTATCGGGTTAACTCTGCACTGTTTCTCTTTTATAAATGACCATATTTTTATCTGCACACACAATTCCTTGCTTTCCCCCTGCTGTACATTTCATTGAATAAACCCATTATACTGAGCCACATAACTTTCCTCACCCTTGCTTGTTATAAATGTACCTAGCTCATTTAATATTTTCCTTCATTGGTCCGGCATGATCTGCACATTAACTTCCATCCATCCATCCATCCATTGGGACCATACTCCACTGCCTAAGCAGTCTCCTTGGCTATTGGGCACAATCCTGGACAGGTCACCACTCCAACACCGGATACCAGCAAGCTGGCCATTTTACCGACCTCGGAAGGATGACAGGCAGAGTCAACCCCACCTGGTATTAATTCACATCACCTTGTACCAAAACTAGGGTCCCTGCCACTGTGCTTCCAATGTGCTACGGTTCTTGAATCATGTATTCCTAGACAAGTGGATCGGTCGACGTGGACCATTTGCTTGGTCACCTCGTTCACCTGACCCATCCCCATTGGACTACATTTCATGGGACGATGTAAAACTGTTGTTTACTCATCAAAACCACTTTCCTTGAATAAACTTATGGCTAAAATCACAAATGCAATTCATGAAATTATTCAGCAACAACTGCAGAATGTTTTCAACAAGCTGGACAATTGGAATGAGCGATGTATTACGAAGGATAGCAGTTATGTTGAATCCTAAACTTTTCAACTGTATTGAGGTCAAAACATGAATCATGCTTTGATGCACCATTTATATTTTGTATCTCTCATGTGGACATCAATAGTTAGAAAGTTCGAAATTGCACAAGGACTTTATGGACACCCTGTATTATGGATGTGAGAGTGTATTGCATGACTTATTAGGCACACATGTTCCTGAATGAATACAAACAGTTATTGTAATGGTGATGTGAGTGAGTCTGCACTGTTTCTCAGATCTACTATCATCTCCATACCCCATTGTTAAATGCTCAGTTTTGTTAACTTAGGGTAATAACAGAGCTCAGCTGGTCAACTGTCGACTGTGATTTGAACCCAAATGGAGATAACATAAACAGCTGTTCTGATGCAACGTTAACACAGGTGCTGCATGCTAGGGCACCATTCTTTAAAGTTTAAACAGAGGACACAAAGTCAGATGTCCTGTCTGAATATTTTGATTCTGTGTGTCTCAGATTTCATGATTCCTTTCAAAAAGTATGCCCCAAATTCCATCCTTGGAGTTGGCAGTATAATTCGCATGACACAAAGCGAGGGCTCACAGGATGGCTGAGAGGTACGCTAGCCCGGGTTCAAACCCTGTCCCAGCTATAAACTGTCATATCGGTGTTTCACATGCAGGGTGATTCATCAATGTGCGTGGCCGTCCCTCGGATGGACGTTAAACTGGGTGTCCTGTTTGCAGGCATTCGTCGGTGGGTGTTGAAGATCCCACAGTGTTCTTCGCGAAGAGTAGACGAGCTGTCGCCTTGAAACAAATTTCAAATTCCTTCCCTAACCAGCAGGGGGCATCACATCGGTGGCACAGCCATGCCCCCAGCCAATGATGCATCCCTGCAGCCTTGTGCTCCATACTAACAAGAGGAAGAAGACATGCGGCAGATAACAGCACAGGCATGATGGTTCTTATCGAGTGTTAGGTTTCCTTGTATTTCACGACATCTGAACTGGGGATGCAAGCTTCACAAGCTATGTTCTCAGATGTGAATGCCAAATAGGCCAACTGAAATAACAATTAATTGCAAGTTGTTGTCACAAATACTCAAGTCAATTCCGATGAAATTCTCTCTTAGTTATAAGAATGTATGCTGTGTTGAAATTCGAGTTGTCGGGCAGGATAGGTGGTAATTGATTAACTGTACCTGCCATTGAAGAGCCATCCATGGTTGGGCATGCAATTCACAGTTTATCTCCGCACTGTATAATTAGAATTACGTGCACAGCCATCATTGTGAAACAACATGAGAAAACAGCAAGAGTCATAGCTGTCAGAACTTTGATAAAAAAAATAACGACGACGTTGCCAGGTGCAACATAAAAATATATGACAATTATTTTGATGGTTCTCAGAAATTTTGGAGATGTGACTTGCCTCGCCTGTCACTTCAGAGAATGAATGTAATATAATTCACTCAAATAGCTGCTGTCTTTATGAGGTGCAAGTGGTTTCGAACACCTTTCATGATGTCATTATTTGAATATTTATACTACATTACATACCATCCAATGTGCTTACTTTCACTTGTTTATATTATTTTTTGTGCATATATATATATATATATATATATATATATATATATATATATATATATATATATATATATATATATATATATATATATATATATATATATATATATATATATATATATATATATATATATATATATATATATATATATATATGCACACCCCAAGAAGCAGTTAAGGTGACTGGCTTAAGATCTTAGGGTCTTGAGGTTGAGCACCTGTAGGACTGTTGGTTGAAATAACACTGAGTGGGGTTGACTCAGCCTGTCATCATTCCGAGGTCGGCAAAATGAGTACCAGTGTACTTGTAATAGAGGGTACCGCACCAGTAGCACGGTAGTGCTACCAGAAAATGTTGCAACCAGCAGCTACAGCCCACAGGTTGTACAAGATAGCTAACTAACCCTAAACAAGCCATAACCATTTACATCACGAGCTAGTGGGTTTGCCATTTTCCGACTCACATTTCTCATTAACTGATTCTGCCACATGGTTCTCAAAACTGTTGACTGGGTTATTATAAATGGCCTTGGAAAAACGCCAAGATTAGCTTTCGTAACACAGATATACACTTTAACGCAGATTTTGCCCAAGGCGTAAAACCCCCTTGGGGAGGGGGGCAAATGAAGTCGCTACGACCTCCATTGTGTGACCCTTTGTCTTCCTGTAAAAGTTGGTTGAGATTGGATAAGGGTCATTCCATGCCAACTCACCTAAGGGTCCCCAGGTCACCTCCTCAGATTTTGCTGGAAAAGGTCCTAAATGTAGATCTGTATGGCTCTACCCACCATGCAAAAGATTAGCTTTCAATTCCTCATAGTTTAAAAATATCTATCTCTAGACCTTTGAAATTTGGCCCTAAAAATGCCAAATGTGAAAAACGCATTTTTTTCCAATTTCAGTGGCTTATAATTTTATAATGGACTCCTCTTGAAAGCCAATATTGCAAATATTTACTAATTGGCATCCAAATTTTTCAATCATGGCATCAGATAGCTTCTGGGATGCATATTTCTCACTCTATAGGAAGCTAAAAATGGCTTTTTGGCCAAAACGAGCTAAAATAAGGTGAAACTATAGGAGCCCTCCTGAAAACATGGAACAACTTAGAATTTTTTCCTCATAACACAGTGATTATGGGGTCATTATCTATCCATAGATACATTTTTGCTGGGATAATACAGTTAGGTGATTAATTATAAAAGTTTTAACATAAGCCCTTGCCTCCGAGGGCTCTAAAATGGACCAATTTTGTCCCCTGGTTTGACCATGTGGCGAGGGGTTTCGGATCTTCATTTTTCTTTCTAAATATTGCCTCATATAAGATGTGTCTACTGACCAAATAATTTTATCAAATGCCCATGGGTTCATAGTAAAATAAATTTTTATTTACATGCACGTTTTTTTATAATTATTCACTTTTTCATATTCAGAAGTTTATAAATCTTAAATGGAACTATCCAGGAAAGAGTTACTGCAGAATTTTATAAACTCGTATACAAAATTTCACATTGTGGCATCAGAATGTCTCTAGAAAGCACATACTCCTAGTTTTAGGAAGCCAAATATGGCAATTTGGCCCACTTGGTACAAAACAAGGTGAACTTGCAGGGGTGTGCATGAGGCTAAATTATGCTTCTTATTAGACATTAGTGATAAGGATGTTATTTATTCATAAATACATGCTAATGATTACTTTCGTAAGTGATTGCAAATGATAAATTAGAACAAATTTGATTAGTTGAGTAGCAGCTTTTTTATTTACAGATATACAGAGACAATGAATATTAGTAATTTTTATATCTTAGAAAACTCTTTAATGACCTTTCATCTTTTATGATATTCATTATCATGATTAT
The DNA here is from genome assembly GCF_056783735.1 of Eptatretus burgeri. Classification (NCBI taxonomy): domain Eukaryota; kingdom Metazoa; phylum Chordata; class Myxini; order Myxiniformes; family Myxinidae; genus Eptatretus; species Eptatretus burgeri. The sequence continues at coordinate 26,029,139 of NC_140967.1, read as the reverse complement.
CTAGCACTCAGAGGCACAGAATTTTACATCTTAGAAAACAGGTCTTGAACATACTTAAAGTCATGCTGTGACAGTTGGTACTGAGGTCCACCAGATTTTATGTCAGGGGCCTCAACCACACAAAGAATGTCGAGCAATGGCACCCAGAATTGATCTTTCTTTTCTTTCTGAAGGCCATGAGAATGTGTTACCCCTTCCTTGCTTCATGAAGTTCACAAACACATCAATTTCATCATTATTTCTTGTGACAATGTTCCCAATGTACCATTTTCTGTCATAAACACAAGCAATATATTTCCGAGCCTGGTATACATCCAGTTCAGTTAGGGTTGGGACTATAACTGGGGCAGATGAGCTTGTGTGGTTTCCGGTCCTGTGCATACTGTTGATGACCCAGCATCAGAAGAAACCCTTCTCATCTCCAGACGTGTTGAGGAGATTGGCAGGAAACCATGGTGTGACCGTGTACCAGCAATGGTTGTTGCTGCTCTGAAGCGCTTCTCAAGGTCATACTCCATTGCATTTTGTTGGATTTCTTGTGATGTCACAAAGAAGAATTTGATCATGATGTAGGCAAATACTGTCTTCTGAACTGAAAGTAATTCCTGATCTCTATGAAATCAATTCTTGTGACTTCTTCTCCAAAGCAGCAACTTGTTTTAGCCCGACCTTCCATGTATTATAGGTCTTGTGACACTCCTGGTCTAATTTGGTTCCAACAGTGCATCTACTTGTCAAACTTGTGCCACTGGGCCCAGGTTTTTCTGCATCCATTTCCTTTGTTTCCTCCTCTCCTTTGTTCTCCAAACAGACAAACAGACAGACAGGTTGACTGTGCTGCTCCTAGTGTTGTGACAGACGATTACTCCATCTAGTGGTGTATGTCATAACGAATGACTTCAAATAGAGAACTGTAGGACATGTTTGAGTCCCCTGGACTCTGTATAGAATTGATTGATGAATTTTGTGTGGACAGTGGCGTAAAAACGGGAAAGCAGGGGTGGGGGGGGCGAAAAACACCTCGATGGAGAGGTTATGAGCTGTAGTTGCGCACCTTGACACTGGTTTTTTGACAGACATGAAGATGCGAGGAAAAAACGGTATTTCTAATCGCGCTAATATATTATATTGCGAGACGCCAACCATGATGACGCTGCTAAACATCTACTCGCCTAGCAGCAGCACCTACCCCTGTGTATCTATTCATGGCACCACCTGGCAAAAGGTATTCATGGCGCCACCTGGCGAAAAGGATGTGCAGGAAGCATAGAACATCAAGGAACAAGGTGCGTTGCCGGATCCGACAACGAACGGGGTGGGTGTTCGCCGCGAGTTTGAGTTTTCCAACGGATTTGAGTGACAGCATTCTGTGCCGTTTTACCAAAACCAGATCCTGAACCCGTGCAGTTGCTTACATGTGAGAAAGAGCAGTAAATAAATGTAGAAGAGAGTAGATGTTGCTGTTTTAGACGATGCCAAGAGTTATTTTGTAGGAGGTAGCAAGAGTTTTTCTGTGAGCCGTTATTTGGCCCAATTTTAAATATTTCTGTGGCTGATTTGCCATCTGGTTGTTTGTATTCCCGTGATTCGGAACTCAACACAATCCCCTGATCGTGATTTAAGTTATTTTGTTTCTGTGATTTGTGATTCAAACTAATTTAATTCGTGATCTGTGATCTGCAAAAAATTAAAATTTGATCTGTGTCAAAAAAGGCCAGGGTCAAAGATTTTGTAACCCCCCCCCCCCCCAAGGATCAAAATTTGCCATAACCGAGGGGACTCGTATGTTCAAAAGAACATACCCTTATATTTTTTAAATTAAAACCCAAGCATATGTTTGGATTATCATTACAAGAATTTATTTTTGAATAAAAAATGTACTTATAATTATTAATTTATGAGAAGAATAATCTAAGTTGTTACATAACCTCAGTTAATGCCCCCTGCATATTCACCATTTTTGGTCAAAGTGGCATTTTCAACTTCCTACAGAGAGAAACATGCATTTATCAGGCATTCTGATAACAGATCCTTAAATTTCATATGCCAGCTTATAAATATCTGCAGTATCACTTTGCTAGAGTGTTCAGTTTCAGATTTATAAGCTCATGAATATGAAAAAAGTAAATAATTATAAAAAACGTGCATGTAAATAAAAATTTATTTTAATATGAAGCCATGGGCGTTAGATAAAATTATTCGGTCAGTTGATACATCTTATATGAGGCAATCTTTCGAAAAAAAATTAAGATCCTAAACCCCTAGCCACATGGTAAAACCAGGGGACAAAATTGGTTCATTTTAGAGCCTTCGGAGGCAAGGGCTGATGGTAAAACCTTTATAATTAATCACCTAACTGTATTATCCCAACAAAAATGTATCTATGGATAGATAATGACCCTATAATCACTGTGTTATGAGGAAAAAATTGTAACTTGTTCCATATTTTCAGGAGGGCTCCTATAGTTTCACCTTATTTTAGCTCGTTTTGGCCCAAAAGCCATTTTTAGGTTCCGATAGAGTGAGAAATATGCATGCCAGAGGCTATCTGATGCCATAATTGAAAAACTTGGATTCCAATTAGTAAATATTTGCAATATTAACTTTCTAGAGGAGTCCATTATAAAATTATAAGCCACTGAATTTGGAAAAAAATGCGTTTTTCACATTTGGCATTATTAGGGCCAAATTTCAAAGGTCTCTCGAGATAGATATTTTTTAAACTTTGAGGAATTGAAAGCTCATCTTTTGCATGGTGGGTAGAGCCATAAAGATCTACATTGAATAATTTTTCCAGCAAAATCTGAGGAGGTGACCTGGGGAGGTTTTTGAAATTTTGGTGAGTTGGCACGGAATGACCCATAAGTAGAGACCAAATGCATTGCAGTCAAAAATACAGACACAGGCACCAAATTGCATATTTTAGTGTGATATGTGAGTGTAATGATATGACAAATCATTCACCTCTGACTTAACACACATCCTGCCTTTTCGTTCACTCCAGGCAGTGCTGAATGAAACCAGCAAAACAGTATAAATCATTTACAAGGACCCATTACGGCCATTTCTCATTGTGAAGAGTCAAAGACTCAAAAGTGTAGTCAATCAAAACATTCCAGTTGAAATTTGTTTTCTGACTAAAGTGCATTGGGAGAGTAAAAGTGTCAGGAAGAAGGTTCAGACCAGGAGTGCCAAGTTTATCATCTCACGATATGCTCGGCGTTTGGCGTGAACTTCTGTGCCACGCATTCACGCCAGGGCTCAAGTCAGGCCACAGCCAGCATGAAGTCCCTGGGGTTGACAGGATCGTCGTCTTCCATGGAGCAATGATCACACACCTTACTCAAGACTGCCAAAAAGAAGAAACAAATTCTAAGAAACATAATACCTCCGCTTCTGGTTTCACTCCTATAATGACAGAAATGAATCTCAGCATAAAAAAAAAACAGGAGAAATACATATTTTTCAAGCACGCTATTTATCCTTGTAAGATTTCCAGTGTGTATTATAACAACATCCAACTCCAGATGGTCGACAGGAACTGCTATTATGAAGCTTTCAGCAAGATTGCTTTCATCTCACTGCCCTCGCAGAGGAAAAATTAAGCCTGCCATCAAAGTCCAGCTGGGGAAGGATTCTGTGATATCTATCAGAGTCGAGTAAGCACGATGCTTTCTAAACTTAAACCTTGGTGTATATACAGTGGGGAGAACAAGTATTTGATACACTGTTGATTTTGCAGGTTTTCCCACTTACAAAGCACGTAGAGGTCTGTAATTTTTATCATTGGTACACTTCAACTGTGAAAGACAGAATCTAAAACAAAAATCCTGAAAATCACATTGTATGATTTTAAAATATTTAATTTGCATTTTATTGCATGAAATAAGTATTTGATACATCAGAAAAACAGAACTTAATATTTGGTACAGAAACCTTTGTTTGCAATTACAGAGATCAGACGTTTCCTGTAGTTCTTAACCAGGTTTGCACATACTGCAGCAGGGATTTTGGCCCACTCCTCCATACAGATCTTCTCCAGATCCTTCAGGTTTCGGGGCTGTCGTTGGGCAACACAGACTTTCAGCTCCCTCCAAAGATTTTCTATTGGGTTCAGGTCTGGAGACTGGCTAGGCCACTCCAGGACCTTGAGATGCTTCTTGCAGAGCCACTCCTTAGTTGCCCTGGCTGTGTGTTTCGGGTCGTTGTCATGCTGGAAGACCCAGCCACGCCCCATCTTCAATGCTCTTGTTGAGGGAAGGAGGTTGTTGGAAAAGATCTCGCGATACATGGCCCCAACCATCCTCCCCTCAATACGGTGCAGTTGTCCTGTCGCCTTTGCAGAAAAGCATCCCCAAAGAATGATGTTTCCACCTCCATGCTTCACGGTTGGGATGGTGTTCTTGGGGTTGTACTCATCCTTCTTCTTCCTCCAAACACGGCGAGTGGAGTTTGAACCAAAAAGCTCTATTTTGGTCTCATCAGACCACATGACCTTCTCCCATTCCTCCTCTGGATCATCCAGATGGTCATTGGCAAACTTCAGACGGGCCTGGACATGCGCTGGCTTGAGCAGAGGGACCTTGCGTGCGCTGCAGGATTTTAATCCATGACGGCGTAGTGTGTTACTTATGGTTTTCTTTGATACTGTGGTCCCAGCTCTCTTCAGATCATTGACCAGGTCCTGCTATGTAGTTCTGGGCTGATCCCTCACCTTTCTCATGATCATTGAGGCTCCACGAGGTGAAATCTTGCATGGAGCCCCAGACCGAGGGA
>NC_140967.1:26004363-26019363 GCF_056783735.1 Eptatretus burgeri | reverse complement strand
TTCAAATCATAACCGCACTAGACATCGAAGTGTCAAGGCCCTGTCACACCTTGACGATTTAGCCAGCGTATGCCAACGTATGAAAAATATGCTGGCACACGTCGAATACGTTATGGGTAAGTTTCGTATACGTTAAGAGCACGCTGAAACACGCTGGCATACGTCGTCGTACGCCGAGCACGTCAACAAATTTTAAGCATGCTCAAAATTTTTCGATGTATGCCAGCATATGACTCACACGTTCCGCATACGCTGGCCATAAGTTGTAGGCACGTCATGCGATCGTTGACGCATGTCGACACACGTTACTTGTAAGTTACTCATAAGTCGAAACACGTCGAGGTAATGATTAGCGTACCCGAAACTTATTTCTAACCTATGAGTAACGTGTTGTAGGCACGTTACGCGATCATTGACACACGTCAACACATGTTACTTGTAAGTTACTCATAAGTCGAAACACGTCGAGGTAATGTTGAGCATACCCGAAACTTATTTCTAACCTATGAGTAACGTGCTTTGAACCTATGAGTAACGTATCTCCAACGCATATTGACGTATGTAAATGTATTTGACGTCTTCCGGACGACCACAGAACTTACTGAACGTGTTTCTAACTTACAGCTACCGTATAATGGCGTATTGGCAGCGTTTAGGGGAATTAGTATATAAAAATGGGCTTCACAGGAGGAACCAGTCAATGTTCTAGACTCCATGCTTTTTTGTTTTTGTTTTTTCTTCTTCGGCATAATGGTGATGTTGACACTTCGATTTCTCGTGCGGTTATGATTTAAATCGTTGAGCGGCAGCCTATGAATAGCCTACGCCATGTGATCGTCGACGATACGCTGCCGCACACTATGCATATGTTAGACTAGCATTGGGCATAGGTTGTGAATGCTGAAAACACGCTAAGCATTCGTTGGTATAAGTTATCTATAAGTTATCGAAATGTTCTGTGTACGTTACTAATATGTTATGCATTTGTCCAATCGTTACGAATACGTCAAAAACTTTAAAAACATCAATAGTTCAGCGTAGAAAAACATTTTTTAAAAAGCCGAAGAAAACTTCTAACAATGCTGCAAAGAAGTCTGCTGGCCGTGGCCGTGGACGCGGACGCAAGGAGGATCCATCATCACCCACACCCTCCCCATCACACTCACCTACTACTACTACTACTACTACTACTACTACTACTACTACTACTACTACTACTGACATGGACCTACTACTACTACTACTACTACTGATACTACTGACATGGACATGTACTCACCATGGCGTCTGAAACACTGACGGGTTCCTCCTGTGAAGCCCATTTTTATATACCAATTCCCCTAAACGCTGCCAATACACCATTATACGGTAACTGTAAGTTAGAAACACGTTCAGTAAGTTCCGTGGTCGTCCGGAAGACGTCAAATACGTCTACATACGTCAATATGCGTTGGAGATACGTTGCTCATAGGTTCAAAGCACGTTACTCATAGGTTGAAGGCACGCTACTCATAGGTTAGAAATAAGTTTCGGGTACGCTAAACATTACCTCGACGTGTTTCGACTGATGAGTAACTTTCAAGTAACGTGTGTCGACGTGTGTCAACGATCGCGTAACGTGCCTACAACTTATGGCCAGCGTATGCGGAATGTGTGAGTCATATGCTGGCATACGTCGAAAAATTTTGAGCATGTTAAAATTTGTCGACGAGCTCGGCGTACAACGACGTATGCCAGTGTGCTTCAGCATGCTTCAGCGTGCTCTTAACGTATACCAAACTTACCCATAACGTATTCAACGTGTGCCAGCGTTTTAGACAAATTTTTCATACGTTGGCATACGCTGGCTAAATCGTCAAGGTGTGACAGCCCCTTTACATGTGTGCGCTGCGAAGTTTCTTTATCGTTAGTTTTTTTTACAACAAATCCCCTTCAAACCTTCGCGCACCGACTCCATTGCCCACATGTTTTTGGCTGAAGGCGTGGGCGGAGCCTCCATCGCATCAGATTGAGGCTCCGCTCCGAGGAAGGGCATGGAGCATTTCCTCCAGCCAATGGGCGAAGGGCGAGCAGGGCCGAGGCGTCCCGACCAATAAGGGAAGGCCACTGATCGCTCGACAGCCCTTCGCCCAATCAGGAGGGTCATCGCCTCAGATCGGGACTCCACTCAGAAGGGTGGGAGTTGCCCCTCCTACCGTGGGTCTGTCCAATGAGGGACGGCCAGCAAATCACTTGACGTCCTTCGTCCAATCAGGAGGCTCATCGCCTCAGCTCTGACTCCGCCCAGAAAGGCAGGGGCATGCCCCTTGTCCAATCACGCACAGGTGGTGACATTCCCACGACACCCCGGCCAATGAGGGTGGAGATTGCGACAGAGAGCGACTTTCCCACGACACCCCGGCCAATGAGGGTGGAGATTTCCTCAGATGGCGATTTTCTTACCACAGACAAGAAAGGAATACATGAACGCCAGTCTGGGAGGCATTGGTTGTCTTGGGGGTCGCGGGTCATGGTGCTGGCTGGTTCGTCTGGTCCTGGATCATCGTCGTCTCTGGTCTTCTCCTTAGTCTTGGTTCGTTGGTGCATGGCCGGTTGGAGAGCACGGTCCCTGGTGCTTGGTGCTGCGTGAGAGCTGTGGGTTCGAGTCCCGCCATGCGACCAGATTGTCGTACACCGCACGAGGCGCACAGGTGCACGCCAGAACTGGCCTTCGGCTCGCCTTTCATTCCGAGCTGGAGGCCTCAATAAAGGCAGGCCGGCCCAGTTCTTTTTGGGTGTGTGTGTGTGTGTGTGTGTGTGTGTGTGTGTGTGTGTGTGTGTGTGTGTGTGTGGTGTGTGTTCGTGGGCCCCGTCCTTAAGTAGAAATTGCTAAGTGTTTCAGTGCCTTGTATATAAATTGCATTTCTGATCGTCGGTTTAACTCTGCTCTTTTTGTGCTCCCCTGCTCCATTATAAATAAACCCCAATTGTTAAATGTACCAGCTCGTTGTTGTGCTGTCTATTATTGACCCGGCGTGGTGCGTATTGGGAATTTGGGAGGCCGTTGTGCCATAATGTTCATTTGGACCAACGGACTTTGGTAATTCCGCTCGGTTACACCTGACCGAGGCCGCTAGAGCGACCCGGTTTGACAGAGTCCGTTGAGGGTGTGACTTCCCCGGTAATTTGACGACGTGGGTACTTAGGTATATTGAAATTTGGCTATTAACCCTACCCCACGCCGTAAGAGAATTGGCGAGCACAGTCCTTAAGTGACCCGTGACCTTTGAGTTGTCCGAAGGTTACGACCTGCAATTCCGGGTGTTTGGTGGGAGACGGCTCTACTGCTCCATCTGGCGGCCGTTCCTTGCCACCGACCCCCGGCCCACAACAATATTTCATTTTGATCAACAAGTTTTATAACAAATGTGCATGTGATGTGCAAAGCAATTAATTCAATTCACCATATACTGCGAGGGAGTAAAGTACGAGTCAACCGAAAACTTGAAGGAACAAGAGGAATGAGAAAGACTCGTATTGATACACCAAGCAAAAACAAGACCTCCAATCAGCCAGAATAACACAATGAATTCCAAGATGAGCTGACTGATGATTTAAACACCGAGAAGAAGAAAACACAATGCTGATGAATATAAGGATCACCTAACACAGGAGATAAAAGACAATCTCAGCATTGCAAACAAAGGTACCTCCACAACAGCAAGCTATCAAAATTAGCCAAAAATCTCATGAGCATTTAAAGAAAAAACATGAAAGTGGAGAGCACATGGGTCACCAAGATAGCTCATATGGCAGCAGCACTGGTGCAGTTTGCCGGAGGACCAAGGCTCAATTCCTGGTCTGGGGCCTGTAATTTTTTCCACCTATATTGATACGCCTGGTGTTGGCTTAATGGTTATGGTGGTGGGTTTGGGATCCTTGGATCTTGAGTTCAAATCCCACTCGGCTGTTGAATTAATACCAGGTGGGGTTGACTGCCTGTCATCCTTCTGAAGTTGGCAAAATGAGTGCCAGCTTGTTGCTATCCTGCGTCAGAGTGGCGACCCATCCAGGATTGTGCCCAAGAGCACAGGGGACTGTTTGGGCAACACCAATGCTCTGCACAGAGTACGGTCCTGATGGATGGATGGAGGCCACACTAAAATAAATAATTAAACAGCGAGCTGAACGAGATTCCCAATTTCTTTTTTTTAATCTAATCGAAGTTGACGGTGTTGCCTGCCCAGGCCACCAACTCACGCTCATGTTTTCTTATTACTCATCTATCTATAATTCCAGCAGTGTGTGTGTGTGTGTGTGTGTGTTTGTGTGTGTGTGTGTGTGTGTGTGTGTGTGTGTGTGTGTGTGTGTGTTTGTGTGTGTGTGTGTGACCGCTGTTTCTCGACAACCACTCGTCCGATCTAATTGAAACTTGTCAGTTATATTGCTGGGGACCTGAGGATGTGCCTTTTCAAGGTTTGATATTAATCGGACAAGTGCTTCCCAAGTTATGGCCATTTATTTACCAAACCAATGGGAAGACACGTTGTTGTGTGGCCGTGGCCGATGGGGAAGGGAACCTCAGCCGCGTTCCCCATTACGGGTTACAACGTACGGGCTTCCGGAGAGTGATGACTTCGTGTATTCTAATAATTTCTCGATTTCTTATGCGCATTTATAGATAAACACAATGGCCCAAGTTATGATCGTTTTCATATTAGACGGTGTATAAATTTCGGTAACATCAGAGTGCTGGTAGTAATTTTTTTTTACTTAAGGAAACTCCACAGGAACCAGGAAGTAAATTTTTTTCTCTCTCTTCCCTTCTCTTTTTGTTTTTTCTTGCCACGACATTGCGAAAAGGTAAAATACGTTGGCGCTAATTGAATAATTGGGTATTAAAAATAAATTGCGAATAATCGTAACTGCGAATAATATCGAACTTCCGGGTCACGCACGTACGGGCACGTAAGAGCGAAGAAATGGCCTGTGTGGTTTATTTATTTATTTTTTATTATTATTATTATTATTATTATATATATATTTTTTTTTTCCGTCACGTACTAATTAATATAATAATGAGTTTCCTTAAGAAGACATTATTGGTGAGCAGGATGGCCGAGAGGTATGCACAACTTTCCTCTAAGCTGCCTAGCCTGGGTTTGAATCCTGACACAGCTGCTGTAAACTGTCATTCCTATGTTTCACCGGCAGGGTGATTCAAGGTGTGTGCCATCCCTCGGATGGACATTAAACGGGAGTCCCGTCTGCAGGCATTACATGGTGGACGTTGAAGACCCCACAGTGTCGTTTGTGGAGAGTGGGTGAGCTATCACCAGCACCATGAACAAGCTACAAATTCCTGCCCTAACTACTGCTGTGAAGGCAATGGCAAACCACCTCGTATAACTCTTGCTCAGGAAGCTGTTTTGGTGGCAGAGAGGCTTTGTGAATGGTTTGGTACATCACAGAAAGGGAGAAGGAACTTCAACACATGGGGCAGCCATTAGTCCCATCAAAGCATGTGCTATGATTGCCAACCTATGGTTGTTTATCTGTATTCGATCCTGTCATAACATGTGTGGAGGACAGATTTTGATGAAGTTGAGGGTGAGCACATTTGTTTTGTTGCTGTGGACACAGCTGGGCTTTCAAAATCAATACATTGAAGGATACAAAATAACTGGGAGATCAAAAACATCATTTCACCTCACTGGAAAAACTATGTGAATTTGACAAAAACATGTTGGTCAAGAATTAAGGAATAATGTATACCCTACCCCTCCCCCAATTCCCCCTCTCCTTCTCACTCCCCCCCCCACCTTCCCGGAGTGCATAGCAATGTTTGGTGAGGCATTGCTCACCCCACACCCTTTCCTCACTCATCCCCCCTTCCTGCCTCCCTCCGTGCTCCCCCCTACCTCCTCTCTCCCTCCTCCCTCTTGTCTTCCTCCCTTTCCTCACTCTCCCCTCCCCTCTCCTTTCTCTCTCTCTCTCTCTCTCTCTCTCTCTCTCTCTCTCTCTCTCTCTCTCTCTCTCTCTCTCTCTCTCTCTCTCTCTCTCTCTCTCTCTCTCTCTCTCTCTCTCTCTCTCTCTCTCTCTCTCTCTCTCCATCTCTCTCTCTCTATCTGCTCCATCCTCTCTACCTCCCCTCCTCTATCCTTCCCCTCCCTCACTCTCCCAATCCTCCCCTTCCCCTCATCCCCACCCTTCCCCCTCTATTAAGGGGATGATTTAGGACTGATGGTTTATTTTGAATTTAAAATATCTTCCCCAGAGTGTAGCATGTATGAATCAGATTTGGAGTGAGCTAACTGGAGGAGTGTAAAGGTCGCTCCATGTACGAGCATGCGTGCATACATGCTGGCAGGTCTTTGCCAGGTAGATGGCATGGGTTTTAAATGTTCCCGCCCAGTATTATATAGAACCCAGCAGTTAAAAAGAAAATGTTGATGTTTGGGCACGTTTTATTGCCCTTCGCTTCCCCCACCCTTCCTCACTCTCCCTCCATCCTCACTTACAACCCCTTCTCGCTGCCCCTCCATTATCACTTTCCCCCCTCTCCCTCTCTCCTCCCTCGTTTTCTCCCCCCCCCCACTTCGTATTCCCGTAAGCAATGTGACAGGTGGTATTTAATAGTTAAGGAATAATATATGTAAAAAAATAAAATAATTAAAGATAAAGAAAACAGCCAAAAGGAAAATGTTCTGCCAAGTATTTTGAAAAACAATTTTGTAACAAACTGAGAGAGCAGACAGCCTCAGGCATGCACTTTTCGGTTTGTCACATACTTCTGTTCCTTTAAAGATTCTCATTGAGATTTCATCAAAGCATGAACCGATGAACGTTCTTGTGATCGTCATTCTTTGTTCTTACATCACGTGTATGCCATGATGGTAAGTGCGTTTAGCATGAGTGTGAGTTGGCCTTGTACCAACTCGTGGAGGTATTCTGTTTTATTTAAACAACCACTAGTCAAAAGGAAATTGATGTCCACTAACCGCAAAACAAATTACTTGCGGTTTGGACCAGTTTTTGCGAACAGAACAGTCACCTGAAAACACTGACAAACAACACAGTAATGCTCCAACAATTTACTCAAAAATACCTTTCCCATGTGAGTAAGAAAGTTTGGAATTTTGTGGAGTGGAATTATTACCTCCCACGCCGAAGGTGGACCGACGTCAAGTATTCAGCTCTGTACCTGTCTGTCTGTTTTGTTTGTCTGTGAACAGGATATCTCAAAATGTTATCGACCTATTCGGATGAGACTTGTTGGACTGGTTAGGTTTGTAACAAGGACAAACTGATTCAATCTTAGTGAAGATCCGGATCCAGATACGAGACTTTTTTATTTATTTATTTAAAGTGATCATTTTGAGCCATATCACTCATTGGTGAAGAATCACTTTTTAAAAAAACTCTCGGAATCCGGATCCGGAAATTCACCAAACTCGAATAAATTCGTCTTTGTCACACACACCCAACCTGTCCACCAAATTTCGTCCGAATCCATCCTTAACTTTTTTTTAGATACCGTGCTCACAGAGAGACCGGGGTGAAAACACAGGGTCCGTCCACCTCTGTGGCGGTGGTAATAAGTCACCTACGGAAATTTGATGAAGGATTTAGGGCAATCCACCTTTCAACAAACAAACAGTGCTGTGGCTTGGCTGTCCAACGGAGACTCAGATCCTGTAATATGTCACACGCAGGAACAGGAAAAAGAAGATCACATGATGTAAAAAGGTCGCTCTGCCCAATTTTTTTCTGCGACAGTGGGACAGGCTTGAAGTGCTCATCAGACACGATGCGGTCAAACCGTCGGACATTGGAGAATCTGTTCTCGGATAAAATCTGCACCTGGTTATGCCGATGTGGTTTTTGGGGTTTTTTTGGGCCATTTTGTGATCACCACAAGCCAGTTAGCAGTGTGAGACCAATAAAATGCTTTCTTACAGAATTTGTCTTAATTCGTAATGAGGTCAAACAGAGAAGCTTTGTGTTATTTTGGGTCTTAGCAAATCCTGCAGCTCTTACCTGGCAGCAAGTGATGCAGGGTGTCTGTTGAAAGCCTGCGGCTACCCACATGAGTGCTGCCTTGCCAGGACCTCTGGCTTGGTGTCAGGACAATTCCTGCTATTTTTGTAAATTGCTGTGCAATCATACTTTCTTCATAATTACCGTTACTGCCTGTGAGGGACACATCAAAAGTATAGGTCGACCCTCATGGAACTCCGTAATGAGAGACCTGATAAATAAATGTTCAATTCACAGTTTTTTTTAAGGATCTTAAGACTGAATAATGTAATGTTAGTCCTTTTTTTTTTGTTAGCTCACATGGAACATAGTTCCAGTTCCAGGTTCCAGGGAACATAGTTCCAGGGAGCTTATGGGATGGCACGTCGTCCGTCCGTTAGTCCGTAGGTCCATCTACAAACACTTGCAACTTCTTCTATGAAACTACACACACGATTTCGATGAAACTTGACCACAACCTTCATCACCCATGATGTACCAAAGTTTGTTCACGCTATTTTAAAAATCAGGGTCTAGAGGGGTTTATAGGGGGAAGGAGGTTGCCCCCAAAATAAGTATTTGCTGTAAAATTGGTTTATTGTTACATTTTGACAATTCCGTACCACAATGACTTCCTCCTCAGTGTCATTATTCTACCAGCTGAGCACCCAACGATATTCCCCCTCTTTTTTTTTATCTCTGCAAGAGTAAGACTCATGGAAGAGCAAGAACCTCTTCCCTCCTGCCCAGGTGTGTGTGTGTGTGTGTGTGTGTGTGTGTGTGTGTGTGTGTGTGTGTGTGTGTGTATGTGTGTGTGATTAGTCACCCTTTTCCTCTATGTCCAGGTGCTAACTTCCCAATTTTACCCTTTTTTCAGCTTTTTATTTCCTTGCACACCTTTTGTTTACTTCTCCCATATGTTCAGTTATGTCCCTTTGTACCTACTTTGTATGTTCCTGTCTGTTTCTTCCTTGTCTAATTATCCATCCCTTGTCTATCAGTTCCCTTGTGCTCGATGTTGGATTTGAGTTACACCCTCTGTTGTCATTTCTTCTTTCAAGCTCAATCTCTCCAAAAAATATAAATAACTGGATAGTTCATAGAACACCTTACCCCACACCATGTTCAGCCATAAGCGTTCTAGAGGCGAGGTGCTCCATTTGATACTGTTTATTCCATACAAATAGATTTTCGATGCTTAGGATATGTAATAAAAACTTGTATTGGTGTCAAAGCCATTGACAAATTGCGAATTAATAGCAGGCTTATGCTGAGTGAAATGGTGATGTCAGAGCACCTGATAGGTCTGATGAGAAATCTATTCACAAAACAAGAAGCTGCAGTAAGAACAGAGTATCAAGAGACAAATCGGTTTGGAATTGAAAAGGGGGTCAGACAGGGGGGGCATTCTCTCCCATTAATAGTTCAATCTGTATTGTTAGTCCATCATGAGGAAATTAAACTTGGATGACATAGAGGCTGGAGTCAGAACTGGAGGAAGATCTATTATATAATGCGAAGTGTGGTGCCTGTCGGTGCGTTTGTATGTCCCCACGTTTGGCTATTTCCTGTTTACGGCGGCCACTTCTTGTGCAGCGACGCGCTGCTTTGGCGCATGCTCCCATACTTGACCTGACCTGACCTTCTTGTGCGGCGTTTGAAAAGCTCAACATTCACTTTTAAAATGATGGGAGAACAGGCATGAGTGTTATGTTGCTGTCAAATATTATTTCACAACCAGGATATTTTGCCTTCTTTTGAGATAAATCCCACCTCCGCCACCCAATGTTGCACCACCATTTCGCGGTGAGTGGTATAAGTATCTCTGAGCTTTGGCTCTGAGTGAAACCAAGAGTGCAACACAATTGACCTTTTTTAAGTCCATGAAATAATTTAAATTGATAGATTAACTTAAACTTTTCCCATCACTGGGGCTGACACTTTTGGTTGCTTTTCCCATCACTGGGGAAGGATACGTTTCCTGGTATATCAATAATCTAAGGTATATTAACGATACCACTCTGTTGTCAGAAAGTTAAGAGGACTCGATGAAACTGCCGCAGACAGTGAAGAAGGAAAGTGAAAAAGCAGGTCTTTATTTAAACCTAAAAAAAAATATTTTAAAATCTTGTCAACTCAAAATATCGATGTGTTCAGATTGGGAGATGACAATGTGGAAACAGTGGAAAGTTTCATCTTCCTGGGTTCTAAGATTGAAGGGAGTGGAGGATGTGAAGGAGAATTTAACAGATGGTTCACGTTACGGAGAACAGCAACGTCAGGATTGACAAAGATCTGAAAAGACAAAAATGTGAAAATACAAACCAAGGGGAAGCTGGTGAATGTTCTGGTATTTCGAATTGCAATGTATGGACGTGAGTCATGGACAGTGAAAAAGAAAGAAGATTGACAGTTTTGAAATGTGGTTTTGGAGACAAATGTTTAAAATCCCATGGACTGCGAGAAGAACAAACATACCGGTGCTTGAAGGAAGATGACCACCATGTACATTAGAATCGCTGTTGTGAATAAACGAAACTGTCTTACTTTAGACACATTATGCGTCCAGAAAACAAAAGTATGCAGATGTCAACCATGCTGGGTTTGGTTGAGGGAAGAAGATTAAGAGGCAGACCTTGAACGTGCTGGATGGACAGGGTTAAGGACACAACCAAGCTGTCTGCCTAAGCTTCGGAAAGCAATGCAAGATAGCGACATTTGTAGAAATATGATCATGTATGTCACCAGAGGTCTGTAACAGCTTGACGCAACGAGACAACTAAGATATCCCGGTGGACCCTCGCACAAAGAAACTCCAGTCATCAGAACACCCAGATGATCCAGTCACTTTGAACGGTTCTTAATGATTCATGAGCAATCAATTCTTGAAAGGAACACCCTCAAGAGGTGGTCCAAAAAACTTATTTTGAGCAAACTACTTATTGGAGATGAATCTGGAGTATCACTGCGTACCTTTTTGAATGCAGTTGACATCAAAGATGCACTAAACGTGTGTGCTGAAACTTGAGATGATATCCCTCCTTCTACCTCGGCAAAATTGTGGCATATAAAGCTGCACGGACTGGGAAAGAGCATCTCTTAGGACAATGACAATCCATCGACCGAGGAGGCTGAACGCGGGATGATGTTTCAGCAACTTAATCGTGACCTGTCTGAAGAATAAGGGAGGGAGTGGTTAAATGAAGACTTAGGAGATCCTGGTCACCAGCTCCTCACAGACGATGGAATCATTTAACAGGTCAATAATTCCTCGAAAAGTGCTTCCTTACCTGAAGACGAAGAAGAGGCCGAATCGGTTTCATCTGCAAGAAAATATATTCTTTCTTATGTGTAAAATATGTATAAAATCGTTGTCATGTAGGCTATAAAATAATTAATTACCCAGTGAAATCGATTCCCTCCATTAGAACCAGGAACTGAACCCTAAAATCTACATAACAGAACCCTAAAATCTACAGAGCCGATTTATCTGCCTGTAACAGTTTCAAGTTTCCAGAGTCGATTCCTACTATGCCTGATCTCACTTCGTCCATCTGATCGATAATCCGTTTGTTGGTTCAGCAAATTATATCAAAAGCTTCTCCTGTCATTCTTTACAAAACAAAGACAAGTCCCTGTTTCTTCGTCTAGGCCAATGATCTTCACTCTTTTTTAGAGGGGCCACTTTTGCCGATAAGACTTCAGTGTGAGAGCCACCACACTGCCTGCAGGACTCCATAATACCTGCTTTTAGGTCCCACCTCCACATACTCCTCTTCATTGTGGTTAAGCATAATTGTTTGTTTACTGCAACCATATCCTGATGTAGTTGTGCTACTTTTATGCTTCGTGCTGGAACACTCATTTGAAACCATTGGGTCAATTTGAATGCATTTATGGCTCATTATGATGGAGTGTTTTCACATTTGTGTATTATCGGCCGCACGACAGGGGCCGAACTTTACGCCACCAGGGGCCGCCAGTGTGGGTGGTATCCGATTCTCCTTGTGGGATCCGATTGACAGTATTCGCCCATTGTATCTGTATGAATCTGTCTGGAAATGAGTACACTGGTACTCATTTCACCGATCTCGGAAGAATGACAGGCTGTCAACCCCCTGGTGTATTGTGAAATTCCAAAATAATCAAGATATCGTGGCATAATTATTAACAGCAATTACAAAATTTGGGTGCGCTCGAGGAGCGGTCTGTTGCCTTAAACACTGCATTGGAAAACTGGGTTGAATTTTTAAAATCTAATTAAAGAAATTACAATTTTCCCATAGGTTTTTGCCTGGTGTTGGCTTAATGGTCATGGTGGTGGGCTTGGGATCCCAGGATCCTGAGTTCAAATCCCACTTGGATGTTGAATTAATACCAGAATGAGGTTGACTCTGCCTGTCATCCTTCCAGGGTTGGCAAAATGAGTGCGAGCTTGCTGGTATTCTGTGTTGGAGTGGCAACCCGTTCAGAATTGTGCCAATATTCAAGGAGACTGCTTTGGCAGCACCAACGCTCTGCACAGAGTATGGTCCCAATTGATGGATGGATAGGTTTGGATTAATTTTACGTAACTTTTACTTCTTCAGCATGATTTATATAATATATATCATGCCACTGATTTGATTTATTCATGAACGTAAATTTTATGCTTAAGTTATTTCTCTTCATTCCCTTGTCCACCGAAGATGGATGGACAGTGTTTTTCACCCCTGTTCATCTGTGTGCAGGATATCTCAAAAAGTTTTGACGAATTAGGAAGAAACTAATTGGGCAGGTAGGGTGTTACAAGGACGAATTGATTAGATTTTGGTGAAGAATTAGAATCGATTCCGAGACTGTGGTTCCGAATCGGAATCGATTTTCAAATTTTAAGAATCGTCCAAGCCTATTCTAATGCACAAGGTGCCAAAAAGCTTGAGAATGGCCTCAAAGTGCTAAGTGCCTCAAATGGTTTCAAAGTCAACCAGAAGCAACTCAAACATCTCTGCTGTAGTGAAAGAGAGTAAGAGATATTGTCGGGGCTCGAACCCCAGACCTTGAATTACAATGCTGTAATTAGGAGAGACACTGTAATCAACAAATATAATGGCTTATCAAAGCAAAGATAATGTACCTTCACACACAAAATCAAGAAGTCAAGAACATGTCTATAATTTCGCTTTAATCATCAATCAATCAACCAAACAAAAAGTCAATTAAACATGGAATCACTAAAACAAATCAAACAAAAGAATCACTTTAACAAAGAATCAAACAAAAACCAATTTAACCTGTGCACAAGCGGAACAGAATGCGAACACGAATGTAACAATCTGCTCTGTCTATCTTCAGTCACCCCGGTTTTATATTCTTTTTAGCGGAGTACTCTTGAGCAAGGCACATCTTGTGGTAGTACGTTTCATGGTTCATGGTTCAGTCTGTTCTTGCACAGAGCACATCTTGTGGTAGCCGATAAGGATGTGGGTCCGGAGAAGCACCGTATATGGGACTCTTTCTCTGGTTTGAAATATCAACAGGGTCCCTATTGTGGAATTTTTACAAGACATCAGTATTTCAAACACAGTATATTCACTTTATCTCTTCAAGCACGAGAGAAAAGGAAGTTCACTATCCCTCCTTCAATTCTGTAAAATTGGAAAGTGCCTTGAAGAGCACAGTCATGCCGTGGAAATGAGGAAGTAATCTCTCTGCGCTATGTCTGAAGAAAATTCAAGATTATATTTTGAATCACTAAGAAGCATCAGAACAACAATGGAGACAAAGTTTAAATAAATACAGGCAGTAAACAATTTTTAATCAAAGTAGGTATTAAAAGTTTTCTTTTAACGAAAAGAAAAAGCTGAAATCTTTATTTCAGCCCTCACAATAGAACCTCCACAAATGCACATAAATAATGTTGATGCCTTGTTTTCTCGATTAATTATAAATGATATTATCATTCTTTTAAACTTTCCTTCAAAGTTCAATTCTTCTCAGTGCATTTGTATGATTTGATACCTCACATACCCTCATTGAGGGTCTAACATATATATATATATATATATATATATATATATATATATATATATATATATATATATATATATATATATATATATATATATATATATATATATATATATATATATATATATATATATATATATATATATATATATATATATATATATATATATATATATATATATATATATATATATATATATATATATATATATATATATATATATATATATATATATATATATATATATATATATATATATATATATATATATATATATATATATATATATATATATATATATATATATATATATATATATATATATATATATATATATATATATATATATATATATATATATATATATATATATATATATATATATATATATATATATATATATATATATATATATATATATATATATATATATATATATATATATATATATATATATATATATATATATATATATATATATATATATATATATATATATATATATATATATATATATATATATATATATATATATATATATATATATATATATATATATATATATATATATATATATATATAACTATATATAACTATATATATATATATATATATATATATATATATATATATATATAACTATATATATATCTATATATATATATATATATATATATATATATATATATATATAGTTATATATATATATATATATATATATATATATATATATATATATATATATATATATATATATATATATATATATATATATATATATATATATATATATATATATATATATATATATATATATATATATATATATATATATATATATATATATATATATATATAGTTATATATATACCGGGCGTAGTGGCGTGCGCCTGTAATCCGGCTACTCGGAGGCTTGGGTTGGAGGATCGCTTGAGGACGGGGGCTCTGCACTGGGCAGGGTGTAGAGCAGCCCGGAATCATGGCGAAACCCA